>NC_044034.1:284420642-284720760 GCF_901765095.1 Microcaecilia unicolor
CAGAACTGGAACCCAGACAGGACAACGCAAGACTTGGAACTGGAATAAAACCAGGACTGGGACCCAGAAATGCAAGACAAGGCAAAACAAGGAAGTAGATTAAAACTGGGTCCAGAAAAGGGCAAGACAAGGACAAGGCAAGACCTGGATCCGGACAAAGCACAACTAGACAGGCAAGACAGGGTAGGAGTTAGGAAACAAGAATAATAGAAGCAAGGCAATAAACAAGGCAGGAACAAGATTCAGGATTCTCGAACAGGATTCAGGATTCTCAAACAGGCTTGGCTGGAACAGGATTCTCAAACAGGCTTGGCTAGAACATGATTCTGGAACAGACTTGGCTTGGCTAGACTGGAACAGGATTCTGGAACAGGATACTAAAAGGGACATGGCTTGACAGGGAGCTGGGACAGAACTAGCTCAAACATAGAGCAGGAGCAGAACCTGGCTCAAACACACAGCAGGAACAGAACTTGGCAGAAACAGAGCTCAAGAGCCAGAAAGCAAACACAGCCAGCAAAGAATTAAGCAGACTAAGTGAAAACAAACAAACAAACAAAGAAGCAATGTGCTTACCAGTATCCACATCTGGAAAGGGAAAGGCCAGGCAGACTGAGAGGCAGCAGACACAGCTGCATAACAATGAAGTAATCAGGGCTGATGCCGGCTTCCACAGACTCTCAGAATAAACAGACAAAATCTACACACACACACAGAGGAAACAGAACAGGGACAGAGCTTGGCTAAGCACAGAGAGTGGCTTAAACATAGAACTTAACTATAGCAAGAGTCAAAAGCAGGGCTAGACTAAAAGCAGGAGCCAAGGGTAGAGTCAAACAGATACAGGCACCAAGGCCAGGGTGAGGCTCCACAGCCAGGCTTTCAGGAACAAGGTTCAAAAGCAAACTCACAGAAACAAAGCAAGGTATAGAAACACAAGACTCATAAAAACACAGAACAGACCTTCAGGAGCAAGACTCTCAGGAACAAAGCCAAGCAGGGATATGAACTAAACAGGTAACACAAAGACAAGATTAAGAGACCTCTTGCAAAGGCACCACATGAGAGTTCCCAGGTGCTTAATAAAGGACTTGCTGATGATGTCACAACTTGGAATGAGGCTTGAATTGCTGGCACATCAGAGTGAGGTTTGGATTGCAAGGACACTAGGCAGCAGATGCATCAATGCAGGAATAAGTCAGTCCAGAGAAGTCACAGAGCCAGATCACTGGAAAAAGGTGAGTCTGGATGCAAGGTCATGGCCACAACCATGAAAATGTGTGTGTGAAGGGTGGGGGGAAGATAAAACAAAAGATCAGCACCAGACAGAGAGATGACAAGAGGAGAGAGAACAAATGGAAAATCCAACTTGGAAAAGATTTTAGAAGACTGACACATAGAAAGTGGAAGAGATTGGGACCAGTCCAATCAGAAAAATAAAGTGTTCAGACAACAGAGGTAGAAAAGAAAACAATTATTTTTATTTAACACTTTTTAAGGACTGAGATATGTCTGCTCCATGAAATGTACATTATTTCTAGTTTTGTATTTTGCAGAATACAGGAGAAAATACATTTCTGTTTCTCTCTTACCAGTATTGCCCTACTTATACAGTCTGGCTTTCTTGGGCAGGGGGGCTATTTGAGTTTATGTCTGTATGCTTTGTTTGTTTGTTTTTTGTGGTCCCCTATTTTGTATCATGTGAGAATCTGTCCTTTTTCTGCATGAGCAACTGAGGTGAAGGATCCTACTGGTATGTAGTGTCTGTCAGAATGTGTAACAGACCAGCTTGTTCCAGTTTTCCAGTAGCAGGTATATTAGTGCTCTAGGGCCCAGTGTAATATTTATTGCACTGTCTTTTCATATGTGGGTTAGGGCTGCTATGGTGTATTTTCTGTATAGGTTTTGACTTTTGAGTATCTTTTTGCAGAGTTTTGTGTCATCTTCGACTCCTCACTCTCCTTTTCTGAACATATTCAGCAGACTGCTAAAACCTGTTGTTTCTTTCTCTATAATATCACCAAAATTTGCCCTTTCCTGAGCACACTACCAGAACCCTTATTCACACTGTTATAACCTCTTGCTTATACTATTGCAACTTGCTTCTCACAGGTCTCCCACTTAGCCATTTCTCTTCTCTTCAATCTGCTCAAAATTCTGCCGCACGACTTATATTCCGCCAGTGTCATTATGCTCGTATTAGCCCTCTCCTCAAGTCACTTCACTGGCTCCCTATCCATTTCCGCATACAGTTCAAACTCCTCTTATTGGCTTATAAGTGCATTCACTCTGCAGCTCCTCAGTACCTCTCCATTCTCATCTCTCCCTACACTCCTCCCCGGGAACTCTGTTCACTGGGTAAATCTCTCTTATCTGCACCCTTCTCCTCCACTGCTAACTCCAGACTCCATTCCTTTTATCTTGCTGCACCATATGCCTGGAATAAAGTTCTTGAGCCGGTACGTCAAGCTCCAGTTCTGGCCGTCTTCAAATCTAAGCTAAAAGTCCACCTTTTTGATGCTGCTTTTAACTCCTCACCCTTACGCAATTGTTCAGTACCCTTATTTTATCATCCCCACCTTAGTAATTCCATTATTTCCTATTTGTCCTGTTTGTCTGTCCTAGATTGTAAGCTCTGTCAAGCAGGGACAAATGTACAGCGCTACGTACATCTAGTAGCGCTATAGAAATTATAAGTAGTAGTAGTGAGTAGTAGTGCAGAGAAGGGCGAAGAAAATGATATAGGGGATGAGATGACTTCCCTATGAGGCTAAAGCGGCTAGGGATCTTCAGCTTGGAGAAAAGGCGGCTGAGGGGAGATATAATAGAGGTCTATAAAATAATGAGTGGAGTGGAATGGGTAGATGTGAAGTGTCTGTTTACGCTTTCCAAAAATACTAGGACTAGGGGGCATGCGATGAAGGTACAATGTAGCTCAACGTGTAATTAAACTCTGGAATTCATTTCCGGAGAATGTGGTAAAGGCGGTTAGCTTAGTGGAGTTTAAAAAAGGTTTGGACGGCTTCCTAAAGAAAAAGTCCATAGACCGTTATTAAATGGACCTGGGGAAAATCCACTATTTCTGGGATAAGCCGTATAGAATGTTTTGTACTTTTTTGGGATCTTGCCAGATATTTGTGACCTGGATTGGCCACTGTTGGAAACAGGATGCTGGGCTTGATGGACCTTTGTTCTTTCCCAGTATGGCAATACTTATGTACTTATGTAGTGTTATTTCATAGATAGATAGATAGATAGATAGATAGATAGATAGATAGATAGATAGATAGATAGATAGATAGATAGATAGATAGATAGATTCTGTTTTAATATGCTGATTATGCCCATGCTAGCAACTCTATAACCACATTTCCAATAGCGACATTTCCCAGCTTGTATATCAATGCAAGCATGCAAAGACAAACACACCTGCATACAAATGAACATGCACACACACACACACACGTACATTATTCTACCCTCCCACCACACACACACGCACATTATTGCCCCCCACCACCACACACACATACACACACATACATTATTGTACCCCACCACCACCACCACCACCATACATACACACACATTGCATTGTTTTGCATTTGTGGTTCCAGCATGTAAACTGCAGATACTTCCTGCTAGTTACAATAAGGCAGCTTTGGAAACATAACCAGGATGCCTGGTCAAAGCAAATATTCAGTGCTGGATAACATTGGTGGGTCGAAAAGCTGTCCTATATTTTACTAGACAGGTAGACAAGTTATCATCTTAATATTTAATTACTTGGAATTCTACAGTTTTAGCTCAAGACTGATTTATGAATTCACTGCTACTTCAGTTAAAACATATCAAATGTTATTAATAGCTTTTTACTTCTCTTTTTATTTGATTCTTTACAAAGAATATTTATGAAATTATGTTGTCAACATATTGTACTTTGTTCACAGTGCTTTAGTCTCAATGTTATTAAAAAGTTGAATTGCATTGCTTCTACTTCAGTACTTATAATGATAGACTAATAAAAAAGTGGTAATTTCTAAATATGTGTATAAATTGTTAGCAATGAACCATGAAGCAACTTCTTCTTAAAAGATATTTAACTTAATTCCAAATTCAAAGGGAAAGAATAATAACCGATAGGTGTGATGAGGAGCATTTTCGATATGACGTCTAAGACGGACTTTGGACGTTTTGCGCTAATCATCCCAAATCCGAGTAGCAAATGTACCCATTTTTGCAAAAGTAAAACAGCTATCATATTTTTTTTAAATACCATTTGCATTAAGGTTTTGTGCTCTGTGCATTTATCTTTTCAGGCCATTTTTGAAAAAAAAGACACAAGTGACCACACAGACATTTCTGCAGAACAGGGGAGTAGCCCATGGCCACTGAGAGACTGAGCCAGGACAGAGACAGGACCATTGCTGCAGCTGCTGTCCCTCTCTCCCTCCCTCCCGAGCAGGACCACCACTGCTGCCCCCCCCCCCCCCACCAGGATTCCGTGTACCTAGACTTCAAAAATTGGGAGGGCCGGAGCCCAAGGTGTGTGTGGGGGGGACACATTTTGCCCCAACTCCATGCCCCCTGCCGCACATCCACATACCTTGACTGGCGGTGGTCCCCAAGCCCTGCCAGCAGAAGCCTTCCTCAAAACCGAGCATGCGTGATGTGAGGGGAAGCAGCCTCAGGGCAGACAATGCAGTAGAGAACATCGCTGGTGGAAGGCTTCTACTGGTGGGGCTTGGGGACCCCAGCCAGACAAACCAGAGGCCCCGAAGCCAAACCCAATTTGGAATCCTGTGTCTGCTCCTCCCCAGCCTCTAAGGGGGGGCCTGGTGCCGGACTCTGTCTCCTGGTTCTGTCGGGACCCAGGTGATTGCGTTAACGTGATCACCTGCGTCCCATCAGGAGCAGGAGAGAGACAGACCCTGATGCCAGGCCCCCCTTGGAGGCCAGGTCGGGGGAATCTTGCCCTTCCTGCCCTCCCCCCTCTTAGCTGCCCTGGAGTAGCCTAGTGGTTAATACAGTGGACTATAAATCAAGGAACAGAGGTTCAAGACGCAATTATGACTCTTTTGTAAATGTGATCCCTTCAGGACTTGAAAAATACCTAGAGGGGCATAATCGAATGGGGCGTCCATGGGGAGGAATACCGGATGAAACTGAAAGAAGCCAAGAGAGAGGTACGTCTGGCGAAGGCGCAAGCAGAAGAACAAATGGCTAGAAATGTAAGAAGGGGCAACAAAAATTTCTTCAGGTATATTAGTGAAAGAAGAATGACTAAAAAGGGAATTGTGAGACTAAAAGATACAGTGAACCGCTATGTAGATAATGATGAAGAAAAAGTCAATTTGCTAAATAGATACTTTTGTTCTGTTTTCACTGAAGAAAATCCTGGAGAAGGACCGCGAGGGACTGGCAAAAGTACACCTGAGAATGGAATGGATATAGCACCATTCATGGAAGAGAGTGTGTATCAAGAACTTGGAAAGCTAAAGGTGGACAAAGCCATGGGACCGGACGGGATCCACCTCAGAATATTGAGGGAGCTCAGAGAGGTTCTGGCGGGTCCTCTTAAAGATTTGTTTAATAAATCCTTGGAGACGGGAAAGGTTCCGAGGGACTGGAGGTGATCCCTCTTCACAAAAGTGGTGATAGGGAAGAAGCTGGAAACTACAGGCCGGTAAGCCTCACTTCGGTTATTGGAAAAGTAATGGAAGCGATGCTGAAGGAAAGGATAGTGAATTTCTGGGGAAGCCAATAAGTTGCAAGATCCGAGACAACATGGTTTTACCAGAGGGAAATTGTGCCAAATGAACCTCATTGAATTCTTTGATTGGGTAACTGGAGAATTGAATCATCGACGTGCTATAGACGTAATCTACTTAGATTTTAGCAAAGCTTTTGACACGGTTCCCCACAGGAGGCTCTTAAATAAACTAGATGGGCTGAAGATAGGTCCCGAAGTGGTGAACTGGATTAGGAACTGGTTGACGGACAGATGACAGAGGGTGGTGGTAAATGGAGTTCGCTCGGAGGAGGGAAAGGAGAGTAGTGGAGTGCCTCAGGGATCGGTGCTGGGGCCGATTCTGTTCAATATATTTGTGAGTGACATTACCGAAGGGTTAGAAGGTAAAGTTTGCCTATTTGCGGATGATACTAAGATTTGCAACAGAGTGGACACCCGGGAGGGAGTGGAAAGCATGAAAAGGGATCTGAGGAAGCTAGAAGAATGGTCTAAGGTTTGGCAATTAAAATTCAATGCGAAGAAATGTAAAGTGATGCAATTAGGGAGTAGAAACCCACGAGAGACTTATGTGTTAGGCGGTGAGAGTCTGATAGGTACTGAGGGGGAGAGGGATCTTGGGGTGATAGTATCTGAGGATCTGAAGGCGACGAAACAGTGTGACAAGGCGGTGGCCATAGCGAGAAGGTTGCTAGGCTGTATAGAGAGAGGTGTGATCAGCAGAAGAAAGGAAGTGTTGATGCCTCTGTACAAGTCGTTGGTGAGGCCCCACCTGGAGTATTGTGTTCAGTTTTGGAGGCCGTACCTTGCGAAGGATGTTAAAAAAATGGAAGCGGTGCAAAGAAAAGCTACGAGAATGGTATGGGATTTGTGTTCCAAGACGTATGACCTGAACATGTATACCCTGGAGGAAAGGAGGAACAGGGGTGATATGATACAGACGTTCAAATACTTGAAAGGTATTAATCCGCAAAAAAATCTTTTCCGGAGATGGGAAGGCGGTAGAACGAGAGGACATGAAATGAGATTGAAGGGGGGCAGACTCAAAAAAGATGTCTGGAAGTATTTTTTCACGGAGAGGGTGGTGGATGCTTGGAATGCCCTCCGCGGGAGGTGGTGGAGATGAAAACGGTAACGGAATTCAAACATGCGTGGGATATGCATAAAGGAATCCTATGCAGTAGGAATGGATCCTCAGAAGCTTAGCCAAAATTGGGTGGCGGAGCAGGTGGCGGAAGAGAGGTTGGTGGTTGGGAGGCGTGGATAGTGGAGGGCAGACTTATACGCTCTGTGCCAGAGCCAGTGATGGGAGGCGGGACTGGTGGTTGGGAGGCAGGAAATACTGCTGGGCAGACTTGTACGGTCTGTGCCCTGAAAAAGGCAGGTACAAATCAAGGTAAGGTATACACATATGAGTTTATCTTGTTGGGCAGACTGGATGGACCATGCAGGTCTTTTTCTGCCATCATCTACTATGTTACTATGTCCAAGTTTTCCTGAGGGCATCCTCGCAGGACATCCCCTCAAAGGGGCGGGGAAACCCGTATTATTGAAACAAGATGGGCTGCCATCTTTCGTTTCGATAATACGGTCGTGGACGCCCAAGTCTCAACACTTAGGTCGACCTTAGAGATGGTCATCCCCGATTTTCGACGATAATGGGAACTGAGGACGTCCATCTCAAAAATGACCAAATCCAACTCATTTGGTCATGGGAGGAGCCAGCATTCATAGTGCACTGGTCCCCCTGACATGCCAGGACACCAACCGGGCACCCTAGGGGGCACTGCAGTGGACTAACTGATGCATTAACTGAATGGAAAAGGCCCTTCCCTTACCGATCCCTTAGCGATTCAGAAAGGAACGGGCATGCATGAAGGAAATCGCATGCAAACGAGCTGCTCACTGTTAGCTCATTTGCACACGATTTCCTTCCTAAGGAGGGGAAGCCAGTGCAGAGCAAGATGGCTTTATACACGCAGACAAGCTGCGTGTATAATAGCCGTCTACAACCTTAAAAAAGCACAAGTCCAGGTGAAAATGTCCAAGTGCTCGTCAGGGATGTTTTTTTTTTTTGAGTATGGGTGAAGGGCGTCCGAGTGTTAGGCGCCTTCGCTATGCCTCCGTCCCTGCGACGGGCAGTTGAGGACATCCAAAATGTGGATGTTTCTGTGAGAAGGATGTCCATATCTTTGCTATGCCTCCAACACCCCCTTTATTTATTTATTTGGGTTTTGGATCACAAGTAGCAGCAGTGGGATTTGAATTGGCCATCTCTGGAGTACAAGACCAGTACTCTAATCACTAGGCCACTCCTCCACTCCACTCCATTCCCTTGAAATCTGGCCGTCCCTGTGGGGGGGGGGGGGGCAGTTCAGGACATCCAAAATGTTTAAAAGAAGGACGTCCACACCTTCGCTATGCCTCCACCGTCACAAACACACCTCCCCCCCCCCCTCCCCCCGGGACCTGCATACTGCTGCGCTGGACCTGAGTATGATATTTGAGGCTGGCAAAAAAAGTTTTTAAAGTTGTTTTTTTTCAGGATGGGAGGGGGTTAGTCACCACTGGGGGAGTCAGGGGAGGTCATCCTCGATTCCCTCCGGTGGTCATCTGGTCAGTTCGGGCACATTTTTGAGGCTTGGTCGTAACAAAAAATGGACCAAGTAAAGTTGCCCAAGTGCTCGTCAGGGACCCCCTTCTTTTTTTCATTATCGCTCGAGGACGCCCATGTGTTAGGCACACCCCAGTCCCGCCTTCACTATGCCACTGACACGCCCCCGTGAACTTTGGTGGTCACTGTGACGGGAAGCAGTTGGGGACGCCCAAAATTGGCTTTCGATTATGCTGATTTGGGCAACCCTGAGAGAAGGACGCCCATCTCACGATTTGTGTCGAAAGGTGGGCGCCCTTCTCTTTCGAAAATAAGCCTGCTACTGTATTTAAATGTTGTGATAAATATGAGGATGACCTAGCCGGGGCAGGCCACTAGGTGGCGCTGTTCCCCTAAAAATGTCCAGGATGTCCGGGTGAGCCACTAGAGGGACCCATTAGGGGCCGGGATGTGGAGGTTGCTAGGACCGGGGAGAGTCTTGGGATAGCTACAGGTGCAGGCGGTTATGGGCTGGGTCCTGTTTAGCTATTAACCACTTTATACCCCAACTGAGTTGTAAAAGGAAAAGAAGAGAGCTGGTAGCTGAAGAAAGAGAATCCCCCTGGAAAGAACTGGCTAAACCCTATAGACTTGTGGTGGACTGTGTGTTCAAGGAAGAAAAACAGGCTGGGGTAAGAAGTCCCTAAACCATTTGTGTTGGACTGTGTAGCCTCAGTACTTAGAGGAACTGTGTGTTCAAAGAAAGGACTGGGGGTCCAAGGAAGGAAGGAAGGACTGGGTGTCCAAAGAAGAAGTAGGGCTGTGTGTCCCAGTACTGAGAAGCAGGCTGCAAAGTCTGGGGTTAGAAGTCCCCAAAGTATTGAGGTTAATGCTGAGCCCAGGAATCTGTGTGGGGAGGCTCAGTGTGAAGATATGTAAATGTATAAAGTATTTAAGCTAGAAGAACTGTGCCCAGGGGCTGGAATAAAGAATTGCCTGAATATGCTGTTGGTAAGACCTGTTTAATTTTGCCTCTGGAGAACCAGGTCACCCTGAGCGTGAAAGGATAACATGCTAATCTGCATACAATTTGCATACTGAGAACCAGCTCACCCTGAGTGAGAAAGGGGCCCAGGAGCTTGAGGTTGGATTGCTCAGGATATTGGGAAGAGATGGTTTGGAGTCCTTTTCAGAGGCCACAGGCCTGCTGGAGAGTGGGAGCAGAAGCCTCATCTTCACAATGTGCACCACTTCAATAGCCTTCAGGTATGCATGCGATTTGTATATTTAGGTATTTTTCTATTTCTGGTAGGTCTCAGAATTATTTATTTATTACATTTGTATCCCACATTTTCCCACCTGTTTGCAGGCTCAATGTGGCTTACAATACATCATGAAAGGTGGACATACATTAGAAATAAACATTTTGTGTTACAGAAGGATCTTGGGCAATATGATAAGAATAAAACAAGATAATAGTACAACAAACAGAATATTATAAGACAGTTCTGAGTATATGTGAAGGAGTTATGTATATTCACATTGGTTGGTCTTTGTGGTATGCCTTGTTAAAGAGATGGGTTTTTCAGTAGTTTGCGAAAGTTCATTAGTTCGCAGATCATTTTTAGGTTGCGCGGCAATGTGTTCCATAACTGGTGTGCTCCCGTAGGTAAAGGTTGATGCGTGCATTCATTTGTATTTCAGACCTTTGCAGTTAGGACTTGAAGTGGGACTTGAACTTGGGCCCCTTAGGTAATAAACCACTGCAGTAACCACTAGGAGCCAGATGCACAAAACCTAACGAGCCCATACCTTGCGTTTTAAACTGGTTCTAGGCAGTTTAAAACGCAAGTAGTTTACCGAGGCATGCATCAAGGGCATTTTTCCTGTCACGGTAGCAGGCAACGAAAATGGAATGCAAATTATCCAAAGGCTATTATAATGAGCTGCAGTACCGTTGCAGCTCATTATAATGAGATGCACTACAGTTTTTCCGATTCCCTTACCGTGGAAACTCTAACGTGAGGTCTGCACCTCTCATTAGGGTTCCTGTTGAGGGAATCGGAAAGGAAAAGAGCCCCAAAAAAATTTAAAAAGGAAGAAAAAAAAGCAGTGAGCGCACATGAGGGGCATCCTTTATAGACATACTCTGCCTGCGCTTGTGAGGGACATCTTTTCGCCGTTTTTTTTTTTTTTTAGTTTTGTCTCCCCTGCGCTGCTCACCTTCTGTAGCACCGAGGAGAAGGGATTAGGGAATCGGGGACCTGCGACTCGAGTCAATCCGGAGTTCGGCACGTCCCTTTCCATTATGCTCCTCTTCCAGGTCTCTTCAGCCAATCAGAGTGCGTGTAGCTGACACCAGCAAGCTAGATGCGCTTTGATTAGCTGAAGAGACCCAAGAAGAGGAGCATAACCGAAAGGGACATCCCGATTATCCGACTGGCTACCGAGGTAATGGTGAATGCAACGGAGCTACAACGAGTAGCTCATTTGCATTCCTTTCCTTAGTGAATTCCCGTTCCCTACCGATTCGCTATGGAATCGGTAGGGAACGGGAATTACCGACAACTTTAGTGCATCTTCCTCTAGGCTCCTTACCTAATTTGCTTACTGCTTTGTTCAGAAAATTCATAATACCTGCAGCTGATATAAAGCCTGGTTTTCCTTTCCAGTTTCACTTTCAGGAAAGAGGGACAGCAACCACTGGGTGTCTCTAGTGTTTAGCGCATGATTAGAACGCTAGCATGCCTTAGTAAACAGGGCCCTTATTGTATTCCTTCTTTATGTCGTTATTATATGAAAATCATCAAAAGCAAAGGCTCCAACAGCAATAAAGCAAGAACCAAATCAGAGAGTACAGCAGTGATCTGAAGAGCAAGGAATTATTCAGGCTTTGCAGTGGTATTTATCGTTATTTTTGCATCCTTCCTTGATTCAATTGCTTTCTTGCAAGGAGATGTGTGGTCCTTTTACTAAGCTGCAATATAAAGTAGCCTTAGCGCGCCCTTTTTACCTTATGCCAAGGCCATGTTTACTGTTGCTGAATTTCTCTTTTTTGTATTAATGGCCTTGCGCTAATGTTGCCATTAGCATGTGGCCATTAAAACAATTACCATGTTAGCACTTAACAGCACCTGTTTGATAGGTGGTAAGGGCTCATGTGGTAATCCTGAGCTAATCAGCATGTGGGAATGTAGTTGCAAGGACTGATTAGTGTAGAAACACCCACTCTCCATGCAAAAGTTAAAAATAAATTGTGCACGTTTAGTGCCCGCTGTTTCAAACTTACTGTAGGATGCCTAAGTGTGTCTCACAGTAAGCCCTTTTAAGCTGTAGTAAGCATGTGCTAGCGCTTACCACAGCATAATAAAAGGACCCCTTAGTTCTTTAATTTAGTTTATACTGGGATTCCACTTCACTTGTGTCTCCACACTTATCTCCCTCCTAGGCTTCTGCTGGTCATGAACCTTTAGTTCCAATCCCAGTGTCCCCAGTAGTTCAAGAATAGAATAGAATAGAATATGTCAGTTCCCAGGCTTGGTTCATGGTGCCCCTAGTATCCATGCAATTTTTCATGGTCCCCTTCCCCGCCACACATTTCTTCCCCCCACCACCACCAGCACCACACATGTCTTCCTTCCCCCAAAAAAGGTATTCTGGGGAAAAATTTCATGTAGGGTGTGGCTTTAATCCCCTGTGCATAGAAAGAGCTGCCTTGAACTCACTGCTGTCTGCTGCTGGCTTTTTCAGCTGCTGCTGTGGCTCGTTGTCAGTAGCTTACTGCCTTTGCTGTGCTCCCTTGGTCTTTTTCCTGCTCCTGTTTGCCGGGACCAAGGTTATCACATGTTAACGTGTTGACTCTGCTCTGTCATTGGCCACAGGTCAGCACACAGGAACAGGAGACCAATCAGCATGCACTTAATATGTGTCTCCCTCCGTGGCACCCTTGTGAGTTTGCCTTGGCGCACCAGGGCACCACGGTGCACAGTTTGGGAAATACTGGAATATGGGTAAACTGATTCATCAGCAAATGTTTACATTTTTCTATGTCAAAATCAATGGAAATAGTATTTTGATGCACAGATGCTAGTCTGTTTAATGAATTGCGTATTATAAAATCTAGAAATATCAATGATAGTTCTTGGCAAGGCCCTCAAATCTTTAATTTTGTTTCTTGATGAAATACTAAATAAGCCTCATGTAGATACAAAGTCAGAAGCCTTTATCAAGAATAAATATTTGCAGTTATTATCAATAATTTAGTTTTCTGATTCACTTCCAAATTTCATCTCTTTATAGCCGAAAGCTGTTCATTGCAGAGTATCTAATGGATGTACACAGAAAAAAGAAATCTATTGCACTGTTACTATATGTTATATATGGTTTGCATCAGCTCCAATTGATTCAGAATGATGCAGCAAGACTAATAGAAGGCTGTAAGGGATGTGACCACATCACACCATTTTTGCCAAGCCTTTTACTGGTACAATACAAGGTTAAATTTATGTCTGATCTTCAAGGCTCTTGGAGGAAATGGCCCAGATTACTTAAAGAAGAGGATCTCTCTCTACAGACTTCCAAGATCACTAAGGAGTATCCCTAACCACAACCTCTGCACAACGGACATCAAGTGATGTGATACCCACCAGCGAGTCTTCTGTGGAGTAGTCCCTGCATTCTGGAATGCACTCCTTCAAAGGCTTCACTTAACGTAAGACTACCTCTACTTCAGCAAGCAGGTGAAAGCTCGACTCTTCACCTAGGCCTTTAATGGAAGAAATAATTACCTTGCTAGTCATACACACACAAGGAGTAACACCGGCTGTATATACTCTTATCCACCCTATGCTAGCTGAAATAATATTCAAGAACCTTTCTGATTCCATGTGCAACTTTCTTTAAATTAGTCCCCTTATTTTCTAACTCCTGTTACTCTATATTATCTAACTATTTATGTCCCATCTTTGCTTACATCCTATGATATTACAATGTTTTATTGTGGATTGTGTTGACATTGTACCATACTATGCCATATTTTGTATTGCTATTTGAATATGTTTACTGCTATAATTGTCTATTGCCTATGTTTGACTTATTCTTGCTGTACACCACCTTGAGTGAATTTCTTCAAAAAAGTGGTAAAATAAATAGCAATACATAAATAAATAGAGCTTGTTTTCTTCTTTAGAACCTCTTCAAGATAACATTTTAGTAGCAAATCAGTGCATTGTTGTTTCATTTGTTCATCTCTAAACCACAATGTTTGCTTAAATCAATGAGTCAATAAAAACTGTAAAACCCGACGTATGGGAATCAAGGTTTTAGATCTTGAAGCTTTGATGGAAAAGGCTGATTTGGATTTAGTGGTGACCACAGAGACACAGTTCACAGAGGATTATGAGTGGGATATAGTTATACTGGGCTATAATGTGTCCAGGAAAGACAGGGTAGGAAGAAAGGGAAAGGGAGTGGCATTATATGCTAAAGATAACATTACAGCCTCACAATTGCAGGACTTGCAGGGTAAGGAAGAGACACTGTGAGTCAATCTGGAAAGAGGGAATGGCAAATGTATTTACATTGTTGTGATACACAGGCATCCATCACAGACAGAAGAAGTGGACAGAGATTTAATTGAAGACATTCAAAATATAGCTGTGAAAGGGGAAGTAGTACGAATAGGTGAATTTAATATGCAAGATGTTGATTGGGTATCCCTATTATGGGGGATTCTCTACAGGGGGATCTATTCTAGCTGTTGATAATAGAACCCATGCGGGATGGGGTCATACTGGACTTAGTGATTACTAGATATTTCTGATGTTATAGTAGGTGATTATCTTGCATCCAATGATCACCAGGTGTTGTGGTTTAATATTAAGATAGGTGTGGAGAGGGTTCATTCAAAATTGAAGGTTCTAGACTTAAACAGAAAAGCCCTAATCTTATTCAGATGGGGAATTACGTCAAGGAATTGCTGTCTGGATGGGAACATCTGGAATAAGATGGAAAGCAATGGGCAAAACTGAAAGGAGCTATTGTAATGACAACAAACGTTTTTGTAAGGAGAATAAATAAAGAAGAAAAGGAGGCCATTTTGGTTCTCAAAAGTAATAGCAGAAGTTATAAGGAACTTATTTATCAACATTTGCTTATCTCTGATCTGAAGAAGAAGGGTTAACTTTGAAAGCTGATTAAAAAATGTATTGTTAGTCCAATAACAAAAGGTATCATCTTATTTTCTTTTCTCTGGTTTGCCTTATTTCTATTTATTACCTTTAAAAGTGGACTATCAGGGCTACCACATCACTCTACTCAAAAATATGGTGGAAACTGATGTATGCTTCTTTTTTTTCTATCTCTTCATTGATTTCCTTCAAAGATGAATACATATTTAAGCTCACATGTTAAAATTAAAATGACATCATACATTAATTTATCATTGCATTAAGGTATGCAGTACTAAAAAAATCCATCAGTACATTTATATTCTAGATAGCAATAGTCAGGTCCTTGATGTATTCAAAATGTCTCATGATATGAGCATCCATTTATATTTTCTATCTACAGCTGGGGCATTTGATATTTCTAAAGTAGATTGTTGTGTTCCGTGGACATAGATTCTTTGATTGCACTCTTTTAATGTAAATTTATCTCTGCATGCATGACAGAATTTTTTTTTCTCCATGACAGCATTGGTAAAATGTTTTCCAGTATTTGGAGTGAGTTGAATGCACAAAGAAGAGAAGCTGGGTTATGTAAGTTAGGTGTGTGCAGCCCAAAAATGTTCATGTAATTTGCTGTGTTGTTTCCACAAATTTACATTTTCTTCAGGGTTTCTGACTTCTTTCTTTCTTTTCATTTTGGGAGCAAAATTATAAGTAGAGCACATCAAAGAAGTATGTATGCTTGGTACCATGAACAGAAACAGCCATTTTAGTAACAAAATAATTGAAAATGTGGTGATTTTGCTACTTCTTTATGTACAAGTAGCAGATTTTCCAAGCCTGCATATCTGAAGGGAGCAGATTAAGGAGTCATCCTCCAAAATTCAATTTTGTTGGCAGTATAAGGTGTTTTTGAATGCCAATGAGGTAATACGACTTCCATCTCCTAGCTCTCCTCCAAAGCAGGGTCCAAAACAGTCAGCTAAGAGAAATGCATGACTCAAAACATGTATAAATGCTGACAGAGAAAGATTGCAGCATATATGCATATTGCTATTCTAAAATACAGAATACAAGAACTTATAATTTGAATGGCCAACCATACCATGGCCAGAATGCACCACTTTGAAATCTCTGCATTCTACCATATAGCTCCTTTTCTAAAATTGCTACATATATGTGTGTGATGATTTCCATATGTAAATACAGGGATTGATATTCAACAGCCATGGTTGTCAGATATAGTAAAACACCAGCATATACATATACATGTGGAAAATCGAGTTACATGCTATTCTGTAAATATGTGCGTATCTCCCATAATGCATATTTTACAAGTGGACAAATAGATGTGCAGAGTCTGGGCATATTATGGGCAGAACTTGTACTTGCACATATATACTGTAACTTATAGAATACTATAAGCTATGTTTGTGTCTCTGGTATTTATGAGCGAGCATGTACACTCCAATTCTATGGCTAAGATAAGTACTCATGTCGAAACAAATATATGTGTGTATATACCTGGCTATGCTAGTATTTTGTAAAAGGAAAGTAGGTACCTATTTTCCTTTATTGAATAAGCTCACAGTAGGTACTTTCTAGGCACCTAAATGTAAACACACTTTTATAGAATTACCTTCCACAATATATATGGGCTATACTGAAAAAAGATACATTTTGCCATTCTCTGAATAATTTCTGGCCATCAAATGACATGCCTCTGTCTGCTCTTCATCATATACACACAGCTTTAATTGCTGTTAGTGTTTATAAGCCATTTTGAGAGCTACAGATGGATGGATGGAAGTAGAGTGGGACTACTCTCACTCCAGCCCATGGTACCACCAACAATCACCTCCAAGTAAGACCTAGAGCTGAGGGAGACAGAGAGGTACATAGATGAGACCTACAGGGACATTGTAGAGAAGTCCTACCTCCAGTTTGGCAGTCCTTTGCTGTCTTGCAGGAGGGAGGTCTCCTAGAAGGAAATCATCACCCTGGTGAAGTAGGAAGTACTCCTGTAGCCCACCAGGGGATGCACTATCCTCTCGCACTGAGGATATATCTCAGAGAACTTCTGCCCAGGCACTAATGTTTAGGACAGCAGTTGTAGTTGGTGATTCGATCATTAGACATGTAGATAGCTGGGTGGCTTGTTGACCTGAGGATCGCCTGGTCACATGACTGCCTGGTGTGAAGGTAGCGAACCTCACGTGTCACCTAGACAGGATCTTAAATAGTGCTGGGGAGTGGCCAACTGTCTTGATACATGTGGGTACCAATGGCATAGGAAAATGTGAGAAGGAGGTTCTAGAAGCCAAATTTAGGCTCTAAGGTAGAAAGCTGAAGTCCAGATCCTCCAGGGTAGCATTTCAGAGATGCTCCCCGTTCCATGCGCAGGACACAAAAGCCAGGACTTAGGACCTAGGTTCCTCAGCAGAACATTTGTTTTCTCTTTTGTTAACTTAGCAGAAAAGAGTCAAAGACAACTTTCCCTCTAAGACATCTCTTTTTATAATCCTAGAAACCTCACTAACTCCATCCTGGTACCATTCCCTGTCGGGAAGCTAGCTAGAAAACCAATCCTTTACATTACATTATAGATCTGCCAAGGCAAGTTGCTATCAAATACAGTACAACAAAGTTGAATTGTGATTTGGGTTGCATATGGATGACTTGTTTATATAAAGTTAGGACCTCATATTCCACAATCTGACTTATACAGATATAAATATATGGGTATCTTATTGGTATATATTTATGCAGTCAACACCCTGCTCAATATTACTATTTATATTCCTACTTTATGAATCAGCTGATGGAGGTCTCGGCATTTAACGCCATCTGATTTCTACCGCAAGCTAAAAATGCTACCGCGGCTTAATAAGAGACCCCCTTAAATTACTACTTATGCACATAATTGATTTTGAAAATCAGTCTCAACATTTGTTTCAAAGTTCCTGATCATTTATTTTCAACTGTAGTATGGTCTTTGGGTACTACAGAAGTTTGCTTTTACTATGTTGATTAGCTGAAATATCTTTACTGTATGCTGAAATTTTCTGTTGGCTTAGAGATTGCTTTACCCAATCTTCACTGAATGAGCTTTTATGAAACTATACTGTAACTAGAAGCCCTTCATCCCAAAGCTTTCTACTCTACTGCTTTTTGAATTGCTACACTTCACCGAGCAGAAGTTTTCTCAAGTACTTTTAATAACATTTCAAATTAATTTGCATTGTTTTAAGGACCCAATTAGCAGCAATTGCTTCATAAATATTTCTTTCGAAAAGAGCAGAGATCATTCCGTTTTGGATGGTATATAGACCTACAATCAACAAGCTTTTTTTTTTATTTTCTTCAAAAAAATTTTTTTTGTTTGTTATGGGAGCAATATCTGTGATAATCCACACTCTTTATGAAAAATTTCTCCCTCTTTTGAAAAGAACACACCTAGTTTCAAAAGAGTGATCCAAAAGAGAGTGCACTCTTTCCAAAAGAAGGTGTACTTTTTTCCAATAGTGTGCCTATGTTTGCACCATTTGCATATGGATATACTACAAAAAAAAAACAGTGTGTCCTCTATCAGAAAGAGTGCACTCTTAACAACATGAAAATAAATTCAGTTTCATTTTTTTCCTGCCATTTCAAACACATGCACATTCTTATAAAGCAACTGTGACTTTCACTTTTGTTTTATGACCTAGAATATTAAGAGGTCAATATTTACCCAATAAAAATATATCAAGAATCATTTTGCCTTGGATGTCAAGCTTAGAAAAGGGGTGTGGTATGTCCAAGATTTTACTGGGTATTTTAATGTGTTAAAGAATCAATCATTGTGGAGCCTTTTGTAAAATACACATACAGACACGCAGAAATACATATGTATCTACAGGCACATTGCACAAGAACATCATTTTCACAAACATGTGCAAAATAATTTTAAAAACAGCTTTGCGTTGGTTATTACACATGAATTTACTGGCACTTTACATGAAAGTGCTGAGTCATGGAAATTTATTTGAAATATGGGAAGTACACTTATTTTGAAAGTCCACCCATGCCGTGCTCACAACATTCGCCTTTGGGGTTCCTTTTACTAAGGTGTGCTGAAAAATGGCCTGCAGTAGTGTAGATGTGGGTTTTGGGGGCGTGCAGAATAATTTTTCAGCGCACCTGTAAAAAAGGCCTTTTTAAAATTTTTGCTGAAAATGGATGTGCGGCAAAATGAAAATTGCCACGCATCCATTTTGGTTCTGAGACCTTACTGCCAGCCATTGACCTAGCAGTAAAGTCTCACACAGTATCCGGGTGGTAATGACCTACATGCTCCAAATGCCACTTGGCGCGCATCCAATACGCACAGCAGAAAATAAAAATGATTTTTTTGGCCATGAGTATCGAACGTGCGGCAAAAATTTACCGCAAGAGCCATGCAGTAGCCGTGTGGTAGCTCCATTTTGGCACATATTTGGCCCGCGTAGACGCTTACGCACCTTAGTAAAAGGGCCCCAAAATGAACAATTTGTTCGTACTTGGTGTGATTCCGAGGTTTTAATTCTGACATGGAAAGTTTTTGAAATATGAGAAGTATACTTATTTTGAAAGTCCACCCAAGCCAGTCTCACAATACACTCCCTTGAAATTTGTGTCTGCTGCAGATATATATATATATATATATACAGTGGGGGAAATAAGTATTTGATCCCTTGCTGATTTTGTAAGTTTGCCCACTGACAAAGACATGAGCAGCCCATAATTGAAGGGTAGGTTATTGGTAACAGTGAGAGATAGCACATCACAAATTAAATCCGGAAAATCACATTGTGGAAAGTATATGAATTTATTTGCATTCTGCAGAGGGAAATAAGTATTTGATCCCCCACCAACCAGTAAGAGATCTGGCCCCTACACACCAGGTAGATGCTCCAAATCAACTCGTTACCTGCATGACAGACAGCTGTCGGCAATGGTCACCTGTATGAAAGACACCTGTCCACAGACTCAGTGAATCAGTCAGACTCTAACCTCTACAAAATGGCCAAGAGCAAGGAGCTGTCTAAGGATGTCAGGGACAAGATCATACACCTGCACAAGGCTGGAATGGGCTACAAAACCATCAGTAAGACGCTGGGCGAGAAGGAGACAACTGTTGGTGCCATAGTAAGAAAATAGAAGAAGTACAAAATGACTGTCAATCGACAAAGATCTGGGGCTCCACGCAAAATCTCACCTCGTGGGGTATCCTTGATCATGAGGAAGGTTAGAAATCAGCCTACAACTACAAGGGGGGAACTTGTCAATGATCTCAAGGCAGCTGGGACCACTGTCACCACGAAAACCATTGGTAACACATTACGACATAACGGATTGCAATCCTGCAGTGCCCGCAAGGTCCCCCTGCTCCGGAAGGCACATGTGACGGCCCGTCTGAAGTTTGCCAGTGAACACCTGGATGATGCCGAGAGTGATTGGGAGAAGGTGCTGTGGTCAGATGAGACAAAAATTGAGCTCTTTGGCATGAACTCAACTCGCCGTGTTTGGAGGAAGAGAAATGCTGCCTATGACCCAAAGAACACCGTCCCCACTGTCAAGCATGGAGGTGGAAATGTTATGTTTTGGGGGTGTTTCTCTGCTAAGGGCACAGGACTACTTCACCGCATCAATGGGAGAATGGATGGGGCCATGTACCGTACAATTCTGAGTGACAACCTCCTTCCCTCCGCCAGGGCCTTAAAAATGGGTCGTGGCTGGGTCTTCCAGCACGACAATGACCCAAAACATACAGCCAAGGCAACAAAGGAGTGGCTCAGGAAGAAGCACATTAGGGTCATGGAGTGGCCTAGCCAGTCACCAGACCTTAATCCCATTGAAAACTTATGGAGGGAGCTGAAGATGCGAGTTGCCAAGCGACAGCCCAGAACTCTTAATGATTTAGAGATGATCTGCAAAGAGGAGTGGACCAAAATTCCTCCTGACATGTGTGCAAACCTCATCATCAACTACAGAAGACGTCTGACCGCTGTGCTTGCCAACAAGGGTTTTGCCACCAAGTATTAGGTCTTGTTTGCCAGAGGGATTAAATACTTATTTCCCTCTGCAGAATGCAAATAAATTCATATACTTTCCACAATGTGATTTTCCGGATTTAATTTGTGATGTGCTATCTCTCACTGTTACCAATAACCTACCCTTCAATTATGGGCTGCTCATGTCTTTGTCAGTGGGCAAACTTACAAAATCAGCAAGGGATCAAATACTTATTTCCCCCACTGTATATATATATATATGAAGAGTTAAAAATGTCCATCTCTTTGTCTTTTTTTTGGGGGGGGGGGGGGAAATAAATCTAAAATTAACAGACTAGGATGAAACTCGGCTTAGGAAATTGGTAAAAAAAAAAAAAAAGCACATTGAGTTCAAAATTAGCCAAATCAGACTAGAGTTTCCAGTCGTGCTGATTACAGACTCACAAGGTATATGCATAACATTGCTTGTGAGCAACCTCAGAAGCAGTGTTATGCTACTACCCTGGGAGCATCAGGGTTCAAAGATGTGGCCCAATACTCCTGGACAACATCTTAAGTGTCAAAGCCACCTGGAGGTTTCTCTGGAACCCCCTACCAAGCACAAACCCCTTCCTGAAGCTCCTTTTATTAAAGCCTCCCCCAATACAAGCCTCACAACCTGAAGGGCACCCAGTCTTAAGTATATAATCCCCACCTAAATATTCCCTCTCTCCACTGGAAAAACCCTGAAATCAGGATATCCCTACCTGCAAGGCCACTGCCCTCTCCAGAAGGCCCTCCCTGAGCCTACTTTTAAATATCCTTGGAGTCTAGTGAGGTCAAGAAGGAATGATCCCCAGTTATTCCTGCCCTAGCCCATACCAGGTGAAAATGGTGCTGATAAACCTTAGCAATAGCCTTGTGGTATTACTTCTAGGGTTCATGTTTTCACATAAGGGCAAAGAGTCCCTCTTCTCCTCATATTTTGCACTATACATGGAGATGGAGGAATGGCCTAGTGGTTAAGGTGGTGGACTTTGGTCCTGGGGAACTGAGGAACTGAATGCAATTCCCTGCACAGGCAGCTCCTTGTGACTCTGGGCAAGTCACTTAACTCTCCATTGCCCCATGTAAGCCACATTGAGCCTGCCATGAGTGGGAAAGCGTGGGGTACAAATGTAACAAAAACAATACATTGGAAAATATTAGCACAGATTTTGAAATTTTAATATACATGAATACTCTCTCCAACCTCTTCATGCCTCCAAAAATATTCATTGTTGATTCCTTGGGGTCTAGTGGTTTCTGTGCAGGAGAAATCTCTAGTTGCTCCTGCTTTTGCTGGTAGCAGTTTCAAAATATAGTCACAGCAAAGTAGACCTTTGTGGGCTTACGGGTGGGTGGAAGAGCTACCAGGAGGTGCTTCTAAATGGGGACGATGGTATTTCCAGGAAGGTATGTAACTTAGAGGAGCTTCTGAGTGTGTGTGTATGTTGAGGGTCTTCAGGTTATATGGTCTGGAATTGGGGTGCTTCAGAGGGGAACTAACATATGGGAGTCTGTCAGAATGGGGGTTTGTCATCAATATTGGTTTGCTAGAGAAGATATACATTCATCATGTACACCTGCCACTCACACCTATCAAAACAAATTATTAGAGGAATAGGAAGTATAGCAGCTGAAATATATGGTGCTAAAATGTTCAATTTAAAGGACACACTTGGAAAATGTTTGTGGTCCATGAGCTATACATTTCAATTTTGGTTAAAAAATATGAGATTTAATGCTTTCTGAAGCCCAGTGAGTTTGATGTACAGTGGTTTCACTTATTAGGAAGCAATGTTTTATGGATATTTTCTGTTCCATGGAGAACTTCCCTGTGAGTGAGGACATAACATTTGCTGCACATTGAATTAAAAAAAAAAACTAAAAAGACTCACAGGCCTCATATTCCATTTACATATCAATATTCTGATTAAAAAGACACATTGGTTTTGAGGGGTATTAATGAAAAATTTTCCATCTTCCAAAATTCTTCAGACAGATGCAAGGAAATCATGACAAGACTAGAGCTAAATAAATAAGATCTGATCAGCTAGCAAATATATATACTATAGTAATGCTGAAGCTTCCTATAGTATTCATTCAGGGCCCCTTTTACCAAGCTGTGGCAAAAGGGGGCCACTGCTGGAGTTGGTGTGTATTTTACACGTGCACGAGACCCCCTTTTACTGCAGCTGGTAAAGGGAATTCTTGCCTTCCTACAGGAAATGGCCATGCAGCAAGTAAAGCACTTGAGCTCTTGATGTGGCCATTTCGGCGGGGGGGGGGGGGGGGAGCCCTTACCGCCACCCATTCATAGGCATTTGAAAGAGTGGGAAGTAGAGAATGACATGGGGGACAGGGACCTGCAGTATCCGTGGGGATGGGGACAGAGCTTGCGGGGACAGGGACAGATCCCAGGGGGACAGGGCGGGGACAGGACGGGGAAGAGACAGGGGCGGGGAAGGAGTGGGGATGGGGACAGAACCCACAGGGATGGGGCAGGGATGGAGACAGAGCCCACGGAGATGGGGACAAACTTTGTCCCTATGTCATTTTCTACTTTGAAGCCTGTTAATGAACTGGACTGTTATTTATGTTTGATTGATGCAGACAATGATATTTTGATTTTTGGGAAAACAAGCAAACATGCTGGCCACAACTAGCAAAATTTGCATGGGGGATCATGCACATCCTGCTACCAGCACATCTTCTAAGAAGACATCTTCTATTGTCAGAAGGACTGTAGAAGACAGGCGAGCTTGACTGAATCCTGAGATGGTTGATGACTTCTTATTCATTCACAGATTAAAAAAATCATAACAGTGCTTCATAGGTCGTATTTTTCCCCTGTAGGGCATATAGAATGGGTTGTATTTTGTGTGCCTGGATATTTTAACAGGGTAGATCAGGATTCTTTGGGGTAGTAGCAGTGGCGTACCAAGGGGGGGGCGGTGGGGGCGGTCCGCCCCGGGTGTCAGTGGGTGGGGGGTGCTCCGTTGCTGACTGCAGTCAGCCCTCGTCTCCTCTCCATCCTGTGCCTTTAAAAAAATCTGAAAAGCAGCATGGCAGGCAGCGCTTCGCGTCTGCCCTGCCTGCTTGTAAAAGAAAGCGCCGGCAAACCTCCTCGTTGACGTCACGACGTCGCGTCGGGTCTTCCCTCACTGGGTCCCGCCCTCGCGGGAGGCGGGACCCAGTGAGGGAAGACCCGACGCGACGTCGCGACGTTGACGACGAGATTTGCCGCTTTCTTTTACAAGCAGGCAGGGCAGACACGAAGCGCTGCCTGCCATGCTGCTTTTCAGATTTTTTTTAAAAGCCCCGGATGGAGGCAGGAGACGAGGGCTGTCGTCGAAGGTGGTAGGTGGGTCGAGTTGGGGGGGGGGGCTTAGATGGGCGAGGAGGGTTTCAGATGGGAGAAGGGGACTTGAGAGGGGGGCCTCAGATGGGAGAAGGGGACTTGGGGAGGGGGATCTCAGATGGGAGAAGAGGGGAGAAGGGGACTGGGCTGGGGAGAATGGGGTGGGGGTCTCAGATGGGAGAAGAGGACATGGGGAGGGGGTCTCAGATGGGAGAAGGGGACTGGGCGTCTCAGATGGGAGAAGGGGACTTGGGGAGGGGGGTCTCAGATGGGAGAAGAGGGGAGAGGGGACTGGGCTGGGGAGAAGGGGACTGGGCATCTCAGATGGGAGAAGGGGACGTGGGGAGGGGGTCTCAGATGGGAGAAGAGGGGAGAAGGGGACTGGGCTGGGGAGAAGGGGTGGGGGTCTCAGATGGGACAAGAGGACGTGGGGAAGGGGGTCTCAGATGGGAGAAGGGGACTGGGGTGGGGGTCTCATGGGAGAAGAGGGGAGAAGGGGACTGGGCTGGGGAGAAGGGGGTAGGGGTCTCAGATGGGAGAAGGGGACGTGGGGAGGGGGGTCTCAGATGGGAGAAGGGGACATGGGGAGGGGGGTCTCGATGGGAGAAGGGGACTGGGGTGGGGAGGGGTTCTCATGGGAGAAGAGGGGAGAAGGGGACTGGGGTGGGGAGGGGGATCTCAGATGGGAGAAGAGGGGAGAAGGGGACGGGTGGGGAGAAGGGGGGTGGGGAAGGGGCCATGCGAAAAAATGGGAGCCATGCCTGGGGCTGGTGGAAAAATGGGTCTGGGGCAGAAAAGGGGTCCCTAATGCAAGGCATGTGGATGAAGGGGGCTGGAACTGGGGGCTGAAAAGGAGGGTAGGTGGGATAAGGGGGCTAGTACTGGAACTGGGGGCTGAAAAGGGGCAGAGGCTGAAGCTGGGGGGACTGGGGGCTGAAAAGGGGACAGGGAGAAGTGGCTGGGGCTGAAGCTCGGGACTGGTGAGAGAAAAGGGCTGGGGCTGAAACTGCGGACTGGTGGGATAGTGGGGCTGAAAAGGGGGAGCAAGTGGGAGATGTGGGCTGGGGCTAGAACTAGGGGCAGGTGGGATAAAAGGGCTGGAACAGGGGACTGAAAAAAGGGGCAGAGAGAGAGAGAGGGGGGACAGACGATGGATGGATGGGGGGAGAGGGAGGGCAGACCTTGGATGGATGGGGGGAGAGGGGAGGGCAGACCCTTAATGGATGGGGGGGGTGAGGGAGGGCAGACCTTGGAATGATGGGGGGAGAGAGGGAGGGCAGAAAGTGAACGGAAGGGGGAGAGAGAGGGCAGACAGTGAATGGAAGGGGCAGGGAGAGAGGGCAGACATTGGATGGAGGGGACAGCAGAGAGGGCAGACACTGGATGGCAGAGAAAGAATGAAGACAGATGCTGGATGGAAGGAAGACAGTGAAAAGAAGATGAGGAAAGCAGAAACCAGAGACAACAAACTGTAAATAAAATATATATTTTTGTTTTTTTTTGCTTTAGGATAAAGTAGTATTGTAGCTGTGTTAATAAATGTTTATAATAGAACATGTAAATAAGATAATCTTTTTATTGGACTAATTTTAATACATTTTGACTAACTTTCGGAGAACAAAACCCCCTTCCTCAGGTCAGGTTAGGACACTGTAACATACTATACTGTATTGACCTGAGGAAGAAGGTTTTGGCCTCTGACAGCTAAATGTATTAGTCCAATAAAATGGTATTTTATTTTCTATTTTTGTTTTATTTCTATTTGTTAATTTGTAAAGTGGTGATTGGTATTTGTTAGTTTTTTTTTCCAAATTTACATCTGCTGTCTTTATATTTTGCACAGTACTAGGGGACATTTTCTGTTTCTGTGGTGTTGCATTGCATGCAGAGTCTGGCATCTTGAGGGTTCAGTTTAATTTTTGCCTAAATAGAAAGTTTATGATTACTTGTTCTATAGTGGATTAGGGTGTATCTGTGTTTGTGAAAAAGACATGACTTTCAGTTGGCATTGACTGTGCAGGATTGACAATCTGTACTATCTGTCTGGTTTCGTTTTACAATAGGTGAATTGATGTTCTAGTGCTCACTGTAGTGTTTAAGATGCTTTCTTTTTCCTTGTGTGACTCGTAGAAATGCCTGCTTATGGTATGGTAGAATTGCTCTATAGGTCCTGAGTGTTTTGTATTCTTGGTATGCCTAGTACTGGATTTTGGAGGGGGGTGTTAAAAAATGACCGGCCCCGGGTGTCAACTACCCTAGGTACGCCACTGGGTAGTAGAAATCAGCTATTATTCGGGTTGGAAGAGTAGAGGATGGTAGTAAGGAGGGTTATTATAGCTGTTCGCTGTTATTATTGTTTTGTATTTGTAATTTATACACTATAGTTGCACAGCATATTGTTCCTTTTTATAGTTTAATAAAAAGATTTAAATATAAAATCATTACTGTTTGAGGCTTCTGCAGATGAGGACAGAGCCCATGGGGACAAAGCGGGAAAGGGGACAGAACCTGCGAGGATGGGGTGGGGATGGGGCGGGGACAGGAACAAACTTTGTCCCCGTGTCATTCTCTAGTGGAAGCACAGGTATCATAGCACCCCAAAATTCTTCCTTCCCTTTCTCCACTGCAAGGTGTTGATTTCCTTCCATCTCTCTTTTTCTTATGGTTTCCAGCATCTTTCTGCTTCCTTCCCCTTCCTCCTCCCCTTAAGACGTTGATTTCCTTACTTCCCTGTCCTGGGGTGACCATCCTGCTTATTTTCGAAAAAGAAGGGCGCCCATCTTCCAACACAAATCGGGAGATGGGTGCCCTTCTCTCAGGTGCGGTCAAATCGGCATAATCAAAAGCCGATTTTGGCCCCCCTCAACTGCAGTCCGTCGCAGGAGCGGCGAAAGTTTAAGGGGGCGTGTTGTAAACATAGCGAAGGTGAGACAGGGGCGTGGTTAAGAGATGGCCATCCTCGGCCGATAACGGAAAAAAGAAGGGCGTCCCTGACGAGCACTTGGGCGACTTTACTTGGTCCTTTTTTTGTTACGACCAAGACTCAAAAAGGTGTCCGAACTGACTAGATGACCACCGGAGGGAATTGGGGATGACCTCCCCGTACTCCCCCAGTGGTCACCAACCCCCTCCCACCCTAAAAAAAAAATAAAAACATTTTTTTGCCAGCCTGAAATGTCATACCCAGCTCCCTGATAGCAGTATGCAGGTCCCTGGAACAGTTTTAGTGGGTGCAGTGCAATTCAGGTAGGAGGACCCAGGCCCACCCCCCCTACCTGTTACACTTGTGGTGGTAAATGTGAACCCTCCAAAACCCACCCAAAACCCACAGTACCCACATGTAGGTGCCCCCTTCACCCATAAGGGCTATGGTACTGGTGTACAGTTGTGGGGAGTGGGTTTGGGGGGGGGGCTTTGGGGGGCTCAGCACCCAAGGGAAGGGAGCTATGTACCTGGGAGCGATTAATGACGTCTACTGCAGTGCCCCGTAGGGTGCCTGGTTGGTGTCCTGGCATGTGAGGGGGGCCAGTGCACTACAAATGCTGGCTCCTCCCATGACCAAATGGCTTGGATTTGGCCGGTTTTGAGATGGCTGGCCTCGGTTTCCATTATCGGCAAAAACCAAGGCTAGCCATCTCTAAGTCCAGCGATATCAACATTTAGGTCGACCATCTCTAAGGTTGACCTAAATGTTGAAATTTGGCCGGCCCCGATCGTATTATCAAAATGAAAGATGGCCGCCCATCTTGTTCGATAATACAGTTGGCTCCGCCACTTCCTGGGGCCGTCACCGGAGATGGGCGCCCCCGTTCGATTATGCTCCTCCATACTACAATCTGACTAACAAAACAAGTATTGTGGCAAGCCAACATGGGACCTTGAGTATCTGTGCTTGCTCAAGGCCTGCCTAGTTCTGCCCCTTCTAACTTCCTGTTTTATAGGGTCAGAAGTCATTCGGCTTAAAAAAGTAATCAGAAAATTAGAACCCTCAAAAGGAGAAAAAAAAAATCACAAAACTATCATTTAGTCCACAATATAAAGGGGTCAAATACAGCAATAAAAAAAACATTTCAAAAAACCACAAGGAAGCAGCTCAAACAGACTCCTGCAGCCGGTTCACATTAACTCTGAGACAGGTCATTCAAACCCACTAACACACCAATTCCTTCTCTGGCCACTATAAAATCATTCAATTGTTTAGGTTAAAAAAAATTCTTAGATTGATAAGAAATGCAACACTTAACTGAAAATGTCAAAATGTGGAGAAGTGGCCTAGTGGTTAGGGTGGTGGACTTTGGTCCTGAAGAACTGAGTTCAATTCCCTGCACAGGCAGCTCCTTGTGACTCTGGGCAAGTCACTTAACCCTCCATTGCCTGCCACATTGAGCCTGCCATGAGTGGGAAAGTGCGGGGTACAAATGTAACAAAAATAAATAAATATGGCTTCCAAAGCCAAAAACTCTTTCCTACACTTCTGTGTAGCTTGAGACAAATCAGGAAATATAAGAATATTTTAACCCCAAAACAGTTCATTTAAATGTTGAAAATATAACTTCAAAACATAATCTCTATCATGTCCCAAAGCAAATGTCACTAGGAGAGTCGTTCTAGCTGTTATAACTTCCAAGGAGCATTCCAGAAAAGCTGTTAAATCTAAATCTTCTGGCCTCTCTCCTCTTGCACCAACTGGAGTCGAACTCCCAGGCTTTCCTCCAAAAGTCACATATTGAGTTCTTAGTAAAGGAGCCATCTGGCTTTAAGCATGCACAGATGCTCAAGGATCTACACTGGCCAACCACACAATGCCTGTTATGATGTTGCTTTACGCTAATATTTTTTAATGGAATCTTGGCACACAGATGCCCATTATAGAATTGGCATTCGGTATGCTGCATCAGCACCCCTAAGTTGTGGTAGAATCACCCCCTATTTGCGAAGAGGGCATACCATTTGCAACAAAAGGTGAATGTTTTGCCAAGAGTGAGCAGTATTTGCAAAAGAGGGTGTACTCTTTTCGAAAGAGTGAGCCCTTTTTCAGTTAGTGTGCCCTTATTGCAAAGAGCAGTGCATTCTTAATGATATTGCTCCTGAAAAGAAAATGGAGTCTAAACAAAACAAAATGAACAACATTGCACAGGACATGGGAAACAAAACAAAACAAAAAGGTTTGGGCTGTCCATCCTTATTATTTTTTTATTACATTTGTACCCCACACTTTCCCACTCATGGCAGGCTCAATGCGGCTTACATATTGTATACAGGTACTTATTTGTACCTAGGGCAATAGAGGGTTAAGTGACTTGCCCAGAGTCACAAGGAGCTGCCTGTGCCTGAAGTGGGAATTGAACTCAGTTCCTCAGGACCAAAGTCCACCACCCTAACCACTAGGCCACTCCTCATGCATTTCCCATTTTGTAATGGGAACTCACATATACATGTATATTTTTAAAAAAAATGTCCTTGTTGACTTTTGCACCTCCTCTAATGCATGCATAAGTTTCAGCAAAATGCTTGTTTTGGATAGGGCCTGAAATGAGCGGTTGAGGTGCCAATTGTGCTTAACCTCTGGTAATATCTATCATCTTTTAAAAATGTAAAAATGTCCTTTTGAGAAATATGTTCTTGGCACTTTATGTGGAGGCAGCAGAAATCAGCTATTACATGTGTAGTTGTTATAATTTAAATGTAGGGGCAGGCAAGTGATGCCTCTGACACTCTGGCCGAGGGTTGTGGGTGGCCCTGTGAATTAACTAAGCCAGACAAGATTTGTAAATGACAAAATAACTGGTTTACTAACTGAGTCCTGAAACCTGTTACTTCACAGGCCAGGAACACAAGGAAAACCCTCTGTGGTTCCGTAAACATAGTTTTAAGCAGGCCTCTGGCGGCAGGCCAAAACAGTCTGTGGCAGGTGGGCTGCCACGCCCCAAACACAACCGTAAGCTCCAGCCAGACCTCAAACAAGGCTTGCAAATCTTAAACAACCAGCAAAAGTGGCTTACCTCAGCCAGGTTCTGGAACAGATAAGGAGCCTTTAAACTGGGTGACTTCTCTCTTTCTGGGACCTCTGTACTGGGGCCTCCCTGTTCGGACCAGCAGGAGCAGGGCTGTGCCGATGCAGTAAGCGGGGTAAGCGCCGCAGGGGGGCGCCATCCTCTGGGGGGCGCCGCCGCTGCGTGCTTATCTTGCCCCTCCCGCTCCCATGTAGGAACTGTCCGCCCTCTTCTCCCTCCCAAGATCCCTTTCCTTTTTTTTTTCTTTTAAATTTACCTTCCTCCGGCAGCGCAGCGTCAGTGAAGGAGGCGGCGCTCCCAGTCCCAACGTCATCCTTGACGTCAGAAGAAGGCGGAACACTGAGCGAACCAATGGAAGGCTAGAGACGTCAGGACTGGGAGCGCCACCTCCTTCACTGACGCTGCGCTGCTGGAGGAAGGTAAATTTAAAAGAAAAAAAAAGGAAATGGATCTTGGGGGGGGAGAAGAGGGCGGGCAGTTCCTACATGGGAGCGGGAGGGCAGGGAAGAGAGGAGCATAGATGGGAGGGTAGGGTTCATGGAAGGGAGAGAGGGGAATTGCTTGATCGGGATGAATGGCGGGGGCAGGGGACAGATGGGCATGGATGGGTGGGAGGGTAGGGCTCAGGGAGATAGGGGAATCGCTGCCTTGGAGCCAGGCAGGTGCGGGGGGGGGGGGGGGGGCGCCAACTGGTAGTCTGCAGGGGGGCGCCAGAGACCCTTGGCACGGCCCTGAGCAGGAGGGCATTTACCTCTTGCTCACTGTCAAGCCCTGCCCTCCTGTCAGCCAGCCCAACATCCCTATGCTCACTTGACTCTGCAGTTCAGTCTCTGACCTGGTAGGTTTAGTGTCACTTGTTGTGAAGTGGCTGAGCTGTAATCTCAGTGAGGGAGTGTTTCAAGGGATGCCTGGCCTTATGTCACTCACTCCTTCACAATGTCATTTTTTTCCTGAACATATAGGTTTGTGAAATCACACTGGATGCATGTGCCAGCAAATATATACATATTCGCCATGTCCATATACTTGTTTTACAAAAGGCTCCATGATCAGAAGAGCCTTTTGTAAAATATTAGTGAAACTGTGAAAATCCAAAACCAGATGTCTCAATTCCTACCTAAAAGTCCCATGCTTCACATGTCATTGGAACTAAATGTGCTCATCTGAAATAAAGAATACAGTCATTAAATAATATGAATAAAAAAAACATAAGTTTTTGCTACCATACCGAGATGTACAGATAAAGGCTTCAACTTCCTGCCTGCTAAAATAAATGCTCTTGACAACACAGCCCTTCTTTATTAAATATGTCACTGTTACACATTACATTGTCATTTATATCTTCCTACCCACCATCACCTGTACTCATGTTTTTGACAACTCTGTCTGTAGGAACTGAGTGATTCAGTGCATTAAGAAAAGTACAACATAGTTATTTGTCCCTAAATGGACAGTGTACAATTTTATACAATGCAATCATAGCACATCAACAGTATATTTTACTGCCTGTCTGATTTAGAGTTCCATTTCAATGCAAAGTTATGGGTCACATATTCTATCTCATCAGCTCAAGTGATATCCATGTTTATGAGCCTATTTTTTCTTTAGTGGTAGAGGCTAAAAGGTAGCAGCCTTGGTATAAAATCTTACAACTTCTTAAAGAGGAAGTCACCAGGCATGCGGCATCAAGGGCTTTGTTTATTACTGATTAACATACATCTGAATGCTATGCTATCACTGCTTTTTATGTTAATGTCATCAAGATATACATAGATACATCTTTGCAGGTAAATGTTTCATTCTGCTGACCCATTAAAAAACTTCACCAATAAAAGTAATGTTTATGATAGATCATTATGGAGCCCATTTACTACAGCGTGGTAGGCCTAATGTGAACCTTCTGTGTGGTAAAAGGGCACTACCGTGGGATGCTCTGAGAAGTCCCACAGTAGCATGTGCTACTCCCATGGTAAAAAAATATTTTTTACTTTTTGCCACTGGAGGTGTGTCTTGGTGCAGAAAATGGGCATGCCTGCGCTAATTGGGCAGCGTGGGCACATTAACGCTCACTACTCAATTAGGAGTAGAGCAGGAGCCCTTACCGTCTCCTAAATAAGTGGTTGTAAGGGTTCTCGGTGATAACAGCCACGTGCTAATGGGGAAATTAGCAAGTAGCCATTAAAAAAAAACAAACCCTACCATGGCCATTATTTAGCTGCGCTAAAAAGTGGCTGGAGCACGAGGCAAACCCATTTCATACTTATAGTGCTGGTCACTTGCTAGTACGGCTTAGTCAAAGGACCCCTATGTGCATTGAACCCAGAAGCGTAGCTAGGTGGGGCGCAGGGGGAGCGGTTGCTCCCCTAAATCGATTTTTTTTTAAAACGGCGCCTATGCAGCCTGCCCTCCTGCTTTCCTGCCGCCCAGCCAGTGCTCAAAACTCATTTTACCTGACTGAACGGCAGTGAAAGAAGCAGAGGACAGCCGGCTCCGCTTCAGATTTCTCCTTCCCTCTCAGCTGAGCTGTGGTCCCGCCCTCATTTCCTGTTTACGCAAGGGCGGGATGCTGAGAGGGAAGGAGAAATCTGAAGACGAGCCAGCTGTCTGCTTCTTTCACTCCCGTTCAGTCAGGTAAAATGAGTTTTAAGAGGTAGGGCAGGGGGCAGTGAAGAGCGGAGAAATCGCTGAACATGGATGCAGGGGGCAGTGAAGAGGGGAGAAATCGCTGAATATGGATGCAGGGGGCAGTGAAAAGGGGAGAAATTGCTGAACATGAATGCAGGGGTGGGGGCAGTGTGGGGGGGGGGAATTGCTGAACATGGGTGCAGGGGAGGGGGCAGTGAAGAAGAGGGGAGAAATTGTTGAACATGGATGCAGGGGGCAGGGAAGAGGGGTGAAATCACTGAATATGGATGCAGGGGAGGGGGCAGTGAAGAAGAGGGGAGAAATCGCTGAACATGGATGCAGGGCAGGGGGCAGTGAAGAAGAGGGGAGAAATCGCTGAACATGGATGCAGGGGGCAGTGAAGAGGGGAGAAATTGCTGAACATGGATGCAGGGGGCAGTGAAAAGGGGAGAAATTGCTGAACATGGATGCAGGGGAGGGGGCAGTGAAGAGGTGAGAAATTGCTGAACATGGATGCAGGGGAGGGGGCAGTGAAGAAGAGGGGAGAAATCGCTGAACATGGATGCAGGGGGCAGTGAAGATGGGAGAAATTGCTGAACACGGATGCAGGGGAGGGGGCAGTGAAGAGGGAAGAAATTGCTGAACATGGATGCAGGGGAGGGGGCAGTGAAGAAGAGGGGAGAAATCGCTGAACATGGATGCAGGGGGCAGTGAAGAGGGGAGAAATTGCTGAACATGGATGCAGGGGAGGGGGGCAGTGAAGGGGGGAGAAATTGCTGAACATGGATGCAGGGGAGGGGGCAGGGAAATGGGGAGAAATCGCTGAACATGGATGCAAGGGAGGGCAGGGGAGAGTTGCTGAACATGGATGCAGGGGAGGGCAGGGGAGAGAGGAGAGTTGCTGGACATAGATGGAGGGGAGGGCAGGGGAGAGATGAGAGTTGCTGTACATGGATGCAGGGGAGGGCAGGAGGAATGCTGCATATGGATGGAAGAGAGGAAAGACAGGAAGGAGATGCACATGGACGGAGGGGAGAGAGGCAAAATTGCTGGATATGGATGGATGGATGGAGGGGGGGCAGGGGAGAGAGGAGCATGGATAGACATGGATGGGAGGAAGGGCCCAGGGAGAGAGAAGAAATTGCTGAATATGGATGGATGGAGGGGGCAGCAGGGGAAAGAGGAGAATTGCTGGATATGGATGGGGAGTTGCTGGACATGGGTGGATGGAGGGGAGGGCTGGGGAGAGGAGATTTGCTGGATGTAGGTGGATGGAGGGGAGAGAAGAGTTGCTGGACATGGATGGAGGGGAGGGCAGTGGAGAGAGGAGGCTTGCTGGACATGGGTGGATGGAAAGGAGAGCAAGGAGAGAACTGTTGGACATGGATGGAGGAGAAGGAAGGGAAGACAGGAAGGACATGCACATGGATGGAGAGGAGAGAAAAAAAATTCTGGACATGGATGGAGAGAAGAAGGGAAGACAGAGGAAGGAAATGCACATGGATGGAGGAGAAGGGAGAGGGAAGAAATGCTGGACATGGATGGAGGGAAAAGAAGAGAGAGAAAGGAGATGAAATGAAATGAGGGAAAAGAAAGAAAGAAGAAAAACTGCACATGGATGGAGAAAATAAGCAGAACTTGGATCCACTGGACAGTCAAGCCTGCGGAGAACCCAGCTTTTACTTATGGATATAGAGTGTAAGCCCGCAGGAATGCTCTCAAATGTGCAGCAGCCCTCTAGTGGCTCCTACCCAGCCTGACCAGTCCTTTGCTTCAGGAAACAACCTTGAAACAAGACTCCTCTGTGACTCCGGTGACCTCTATGTTTGGGCCCCCTCTTTCCCTCAGGGTGACCTCTTCATTAACCGCCGGTCCTGGACCTGCCTCTCCCGCTGTATCTCCTGGTAACCGACCCCCCTTACCAGTTCTTCTGTTGGGGCCCCCTGGTCACCTTCCTCTGGAAGATAGCACGGATTCCTCTGATTTCAGAAATATGCAAATTTGCTGAGTACATGTAAATTCAGTATATTAGAACTGTGCTTCAGTCTTGTGGGAACCTTTCTTTCCAACTATTATTCAGTTACCACAAATTCCCTCCCTGAGCTCATCTACTGTGGGACATCTGGGTCTCAGGGTATAACAGCCTCCTCCCCTGGATAGGACATTCTTTATTCACCACAACTTTACAGTCCTACCCTCCACCCCACGGCTATTTGTTCCTTTTAAACACTTCACAGTTCCAACCTCAATATTTTGGGGACTTCTAACCCCAGGCTTTGCAGACTGCTTTACCTTGCCCATACTTAGGACACACAGTCCTTTGAACACACAGTTCTTATATGTCCTGAAGACACACAGTCCAGGCTTCAGGTCTCTAGGTTCCCATCTCCTCTCCTTTGGGCAAAACTCCCTCCCCAACTGAGAGGAAGCTATTTATGAAGTGTCCAATAAACCTCTCCACCTCTTGAGACCTCGCCCCTCTGGTTCCAGAATGATCTGGGTCTAGAAGTCTCTTCTCACTCCCCCAGCTATCTCCCTGGAGCTCCGTCTACTGGCCCATACAAGTCAATACTCAGCTAGATCACTGGAGCTCCCGCTAGTGATCAGAATGGGCATTTTCCCGGTTTTCAGTGGGAGAGCGCCCTCTGGCGGCCTCCTCAAGTAAGGGCAGACACTGTGTTTATCACAAGAGCAAGACATGAAGAAGAAAGGAGGAAAGTAAAGAAATAAATGGAAAGGAAGCCTTGGAAACTGAGTTAAGAGGACAGATAGCAGCAGAATCAGATACTGGGCCAGCATGATCAGAAAAACACTTATGAAGTGGGTGAAAGATAGGAGAAGAACTTAGGAGACTGGGTAAGGGAGAGATAGAGGGGGGAATGGGAGTGCTGGAAAGGGAATGAGAGGGATATGGTCAAAGCTAGTAGGTAGATGAATACTAAGGACTAAAGAGTGAGAGAAAAGTGGGGGGAAAACATAAAATGAAAGATCAGTGCCAGACAGATGCAGAGAAGGACAGAAAGAAGACAAGAGAAGAGCAAAGAAATGGAAAAGCCAACCTGGAAAAGAATTTAGGAGAAGACTGACACATGAAAAGTGGGAAGAGACTGGGACCAGCCCAACTTGAAAAATAGAATGCTCAGACAACAAAGGTAGAAAACAATTTATTGCAAACCCCCCTAATGTGCTTAACCAAATTAACCCCCCTGTTTACTAAACTGTGCAAGCAGCTGCCGTGTACTAATGCCGACACAGCCCATTCACTTTGAATGGGCTATGTCAGCATTGCCACGCAGCAGCCGTTAGTGTGGCTTAATCAATATGGTGAGTTAGACTGTAAAAATGATATATTAAACCCAAATTTACCAAACATAGGGGTCTTTTTATTTATTTATTTATTTTTTATTTAAATTTTCCAATATATCACCACATAAAGTGAATATGCAATCAGCATTATTTAACATTAGGAAACAAAAATGATAAGTATATATCTTTACAGCCCATTTGTCCACAAGTTAAAGAAATTTGATTCCAAGATTAAGGAAATTAAAAAAGAAAAAAGATACAAAAATTAATAATCAATAGATGCTTCCTCTGGTTCAGACCCCAGCCTGCTAAATTAGGGAAGGTTTACTATATTCACATCAACTTTTGCATCAATAAACTCTTTCAACTGTTTTGGATCTACAAATTGAAAATGTTTACCCTCAAGCACCACATTACAAAAACAAGGAAATCGCAAAACAAAATTTGCTCCCAATGCCACCACCCTGGGGCGAAGTTCCAAAAAGGCCCTTCGTCTCATCTGTGTAGGCCGTGAGAGAGGGTCTTTTTATTAAGGCACATGCGTGCTAATGATTAGGACATGCTAAATGATAAGACACCCATAGGAATATAACTGGTATCTTAGCATTTAGCATGCACTAATCATTTGCGTGCCTTAGTAAAAGGACCCCATAGTAACTAACTTGCTAGTCACACACACACACACACACAAACACCAGCTGCACATACTATAGCAGGACATACTTATCCACTCCTACCCTAGCTAAGATGATGTTCAAGCATCTCTCTGACCTCATTCGCAACTTTCTTTAAATTAGTTCCTTATTTTCTTACTTCTGTTACTCTATCTTATCTATTGTGACAAGGCTACATTCCCGATGTATAGAGTGAAGCAGCAGAACCATGAACTACATATCCCAGAATGCATTTCCAGTCCTAGCAGTGAGATCCCAGGGGATAGGCAAGCTGGCCATATACTGTCTCTGACCACAAGAGGGAGGGTGAATGAAGGAGCCAGTTCCCGGGACCAGCCATCAGTATATCATGCTGCCCACCTGTAATAGGGAGGGGTGGGCTGAGAAGCAGAAGGAGGATTGGATGGAAGAGGGAATTAATCAGCCTGAGCAGGGGAAGAAAAAAGAACGGAATGGGAGCTTGAGAGCTGAGGAAGGCAGCCCCTGAAGGTTTGGAAACCTACATGGTTTGGGGAATTTATTTTGGTTTAAACCCTGCTTAAGTAGAGAAGCCTGGTTTTCTTTTGGGAAAACCCTGAGTGGTGGGGGAATTACTAACCTGTTTTGAAACCTGATTATTGTGAGAACCTCTGAAGTTGGAAGGCTTGTTTATGAAGGAGGGCTGCCTGGTGGGAGGAGGGGTTCAGTTCAGGAGGAGAGGAGCAGTGCAAGCTGAAAATCCTTGGGCAAGACAGGTCCCTAAAGAACTGAAGCAGGCTGAAATACCTTGGGTGGAAGGAAGTCCCAAAAATATTGAACCTCCTGAAAGTAAAGGCTGCTTGGTGATTAACACTGTCTTGAGGGGAAATCCTGCTTGTGGGCAAAGTCTTTGTGTAATTGGTTGATGTACTAAGCAAGGCAGAACAGCACTGCCTGAGAAACAAGTCTCTACTCTGGAGTGAAGTTTTGTGTATGAATCTGGAAAATAAAGGAATGTTTTGAAGTATTTCCTGGTGGCAGTTTTGTGAAGTTCTGGCTATTCATGGGAGGCAGCTTCCTCTCCCATACTGGAGCAGCGGGCCCGTTTACACTATCTATATGTTCCATCTTTGCTTACACCCTATGCTGTCTATTAAAATGTTTTATTGTGTATTGTGTTGACATTGTAATATAGCATACTTCGAATTGATGTTTGAATATTTTTACTGTTGCAATTGTCTATAGCTTATGTTTGAGTTGTCCTTGCTGTACACTGTCTTGAGTAATTCTTTCAAAAAGGCAATAAATAAATACATACATACATACATACATACAATTAGGGGCCCTTTTACAAAGGCACAATTGGATCTTATAGGAGTATTTACCTGAGATCTCACCTTTGCTGGTCTTGGCCTATATAGCCATTGTTATAACAATATGGATTTTGCAGCTTGTGGCCTGTATGCAACAGTAACCATCAGAAACCAGCTTTGTTACAAAGGAAAATTACTGCTGAGCATACCAAGATGACTTCATCTAAGGACATATTCTTTGTTGTTAACTAGCCCAGTTATCTCCTGGGAAGATTGGAGGAGAGAGACACACATGGCTCCAGGAGTATAGGATCAGACAGGGAGGTTTGCATGCCTTCGATAACAGTTTCATGGTTAGTTAACAAAGGCTCGCTTCATGGCCATGAAGCTGGCTGGACATTATTACAGCATCTGTGATTGGTCCACAGGTATCATCTGACCCATGGATGCCAAAATGTTGGACTGAAGAGGAGAAGGAGGAGGAGACGACAAGAAGACTAGCAGGTGGATAGAAGGCTTGGTATGAGCAAGAGACTGATTTTCCTAAACACCAGTGAACTGCATACCTTGTAACAAACTCACAAGGTTAGCTCAGCTATAATATATGGCCTTACCTAAGACTGTCATCTGCATCCAGAATACAGCTCTCGGACTTATTCCTGTACTGAGAGACTCGCTGAGGCATTAGCTTGAGTCTCAGAGGAGAAATCTGCTTCTTTACCATTGGAAGTCTGCCACAGACTGCAGGGTGAGATAACAGGATTTACTACCTATGGTCATGGGGATAATTAGTCCATGGCTTTTGTGTGAGACAGATGGGTTCTGTGTCATGATTTATGGTCTGTGAATTTAGCTGCTAACTGTATTTTGCATAAGACGTGTGGTGTAACTTCTCATAAAAATCATTAGGATATCAGTATTGTGATTGGTTGTGTAATCACTCATTTAGTTAGTCCATTAGGATAATCATATTTTATTATCTATATTTTGGTGATAATCTATTTTTATAGCAAGTTATTTTGTATTTTGCTTGGCATTTTTCTTCAGAACTATTTATATTTCTTTACTTAATAAATAATATATATTCCATCTGTGGCATTGTTCCTTTTTCCAGCACAACTAGCTTGCCATTGGGCCAAAGAGGTACGCTTCCCCTAGACACGAGTCCAGAATAAATGCTATTTAGTAGTGTTCTGTCAGCTAAGTACCTCTGGATGTATATAAGGAGTTGTCCTCCTGTATTTAGCATACCTACATATTGGTGGCCCACACTTTTCCTACAATCTATGCATGTGCAGTGTGTGCTAAAATGAAATTACCGCAAGACTAGCATGCCCTCTGGTGGTAATTTCAGATTTGGCGTGTGCCCATAATGCCGGGACAAATTATTTTTGTTATTTCCTACTGCACATGGTGTTTCCAGTGTTAAACGGCAGTTGGCGTGCACTGACAGGTCACTGCGCGTGTAGCACATGAGCCCTTACTGCTAGAACAGCGGGTGGCGGTAAGGTCTCAGGCCGAAAATGGACATGCACTGGTTTCAATTTTAGCACACAACCATTTTCCAGCCCCTTAAAGGCCCTTTTTCCTAGACGCAGTAAAAAAATGGCCCATCACGTACCCAACAGACGGGCTCGCACTACTGCAGGCCACTTTTTACCACGGTTTACTAAAAGGACACTTAAATAAATAGTTGAGCATACATTCATTAAAAACCGCTTATAGGATATAAACTTGCAAAGCCAAAACCTAGCCAGTAGAAATGACATGACAACCAAGGTCGTTCAAGTGCCGCAAAAACTGTGTGTGCTGTATCCATTATAATTGGTAAAAGCTTTGCGTGAATGGAAAGGATCATAAAATAATGCAATTTAATATGAAACATCCATGGAAATGAGCATATGTACTACACAAATATAAATGTTTCTTCATAATTCCATGCAAAAGTGAACTACTCCAATGCATATTAAGTATTTACATATAAAAATTCCACTGCATATAAAGGGGATAAAATAATCTAACAATTTGAGTATTGCATAATAGTTGTGGATGTGTGGCTTTCATCATATATGAATTAATATATACACATTATCAGAGCATCCTATATATTCAATAGGGCCAACAGTAATCAAAAGAGCATTATCAGCATCTAAGAGGGTCTTTTACAAAGCAGCGGTAAGCCCAACATGGGCTTACTGCTCGCTAAAATGGAAGTACCACCGGGCTACCACAGCAGCCCAGTGATAGTTCCCACCCCCAGCGTGTGCCATTTCTGGTGCTACAAAAATATTTTTATTTTTGTAGCACTGGTGTGTACCTGGCAGTAAATGTTTTTGTATATATATATTGTTGTTTTATTCACATTTTTGGCTCTATAACCTACTTTGAAACATGTCTCCGCTGATCATGGATCACACTGTTTTTACTTTGAATAGTATCTTTAACGTTCCACTTTAGATTTGTTGTAACATTGAAAAGAGATGTGTCTCCAATTTAGTATATCAAGAGAATGACATGAGTGGCCTGGTAGTGGTTGCACATACACAGGTGCTACAGTCAGTTCTCAGTGGTTTCCTTAGTTCTTTCTTTTGCAGCAGTCAACACATTGTAATATTCTATTTTTGTTCACAGATGCCAGCACAAGTTGTAGTATTCAGCCTACAGAGTTGCACTGAATGCAATATATAATTTGAAAATGAAAAAAAATACCTTATTGTATTGTAATATAGGGGTTAAAGAAAAAAATAAAAGGTTTTTTTGGTACCTGGGGGTCGTTTTGGGTGCCTTTTGGGGAGTGCTGCGAGTGGCTCCGATGTTCTGGGGCCATGGTGGTGGTCTCCGGCATTTTAGGGGCTGTTTCGGGCCCGGTGTTTGAAGGGGCGCTGCAGCAGGCAGCGCGACAGTTCTGTGGGTCTTCGGGCCCTGTGTTAGGGCCAGTTTGCTGGTGGGGATCGGCGTCGGAAAGATAAAAAGGAAGGAGCAGTCAGGGTTGCGGCGGGATGCAGCGCCCAATTTTTTTTTTTTTGCACCCGGGAATGACTGGGCACGTTCCTGGGTGGAGCACAAGGAGAACCGGACGGCGGCGATGTTGGGCGGTCGCAGAGATGCCGAAGATAAAGAGTAAAGCAGGCCGGAGAAGGAGAAAATGGCCGGCGGCGCAGAAGGAGCGAGGGGGCGGGTGCATGAGGTGGCGCGCCTCATTCACGAATCACGGACGTGCATTTTCGCGGGTAGGCCGAAGCCAGGGCCTAAATTTTGGGCCCGATCACAGAGGTTTTTTTGTTTTTCCTCCGTTTTTGAAGAAGGATCATCGGGACCGGAACCATCGGGGGTCGTCGCGAAATAGCGTTTTTTATTTTTAAAAATTTGGGGGTTTGAGTTTTTTAAATTTGGTTTTCAGTTTTGGGGTCGGGGAATTTTGGGGGATTTTTGTGGCGGGTTAGATTTTGAATTTGAATATTTCTAGCGGGGGGTTTTGGTAGGGTGTGGTTTAAAGGGGTTCTGAAAGAGTTAATTTGTTTTATTCGACGGGGTAGGTTTAGAGGAGGGAGTTTGAATTTTTGGAATATTTTTTGAATTATTTTGGGATTTTTAAAAGGGGTTTTGGGGGGAAAATAGTGAGGTATGGTTTTAAAAAGGGTTAAATTTAAATTTTGAAATTACAGCTAGGTAGGGAATAAAAGTGTTATTGAGTATGGGAATTTTGGGGTAGATTGGAAAATGTTTAGTTGGGTTTTTATTTTAATTATTGATTTCCCCATTATTTTCTATGGGAAATCAGTAATTAAAATGGGGATTTAGTACTGCTGGCCAAGATTCCGCCGGTCAGCAGTGAAGCTCGGAATGTTGAGGGAGATGGCTGATTGGTTGGGAAGGGCTTGGAATGTCACCGAAAGCTCCGTATCCTTGGTTACGGAGTCGTTGGCGGTTGGCAGAAGGAGTTGGGATCTGGTGAGGAGAGGGTGTGTTTTGGAGTGGCTGGTGGAGATAGGTGATTTGAGGGTGAGTGGTGTTGATTTGAGTTGGAAGAAGGGAGTGATTGGTCAGGAAGAAAGTGAATAAAGAAGGAATTGATGTTAAAGGGTGAATTAATGCTGGTGGGGCTGATTTGTATATATTTGGAGTTCAATGTGAATATTGGGATTACTGGGGGGGGGAGAGTGATTGTGGGGTGTTGTGTTGGGTTCCTGTTGATCACCTGATCGCTCCTTTATTAGTTTAGGGTCTATAATAAAATAAGGTTAGGTTTTTTTAGACTAGGGAATTATAGTTATATTTGTTTAAAAGTTAAAATTTTTCCAAAGTTTTGATAGATATAAAAAATAATGTCATCAAGTGGGAGTTTCTGAAAGGGAGAGAGGGTCTTGCCTCCTTTTTGGTTGTTAAGGGTGAGGTTTAGAACGTGGACAAGCCAGAGAAGTAGAACAACTGAGAACATGGGCCCCCACGCAAGAAAGACCAGCGACGTTCCAAAGGAAGCGTAAGAGAGAAACTGTGTTGCAGCATACTCGGAAGCTGGGACATTGGAAGAAAGGAAAGGGAGGGGGTAAAATAAAAAGAAGGGAGGAGTACTTACCTGGATCCAGGAAAGGTGGGGAATCCTGTAAAACATAAAGAACACACAAAGAATCAAAATTCTTATATATGTAACAGATTCCTGGAAAGAATTTTTGGGTAATAGGGGAAAAATAATCACAAGAGTAGATATACTTATCTGATATTGGGTGGTGTGGCAGAGCAACCTGTGGAAGAAAAAAAGAAAGAAGGTTAAACACATAATTTACATTGCAAACTTTATACATTGTCTGGTTAAAATCTTAGAATGTTAAATTAAATAAGTTATTAAATTTCTTCATGTAAGGTGTGGATGTTTCTTGTTCTTGACACTGGGAAAATCTTGAAATTAGTTAAAATTCCTCTCCTGCTTCAGAAGTAGGAGACGAGGTTAGTGATTGTTGTTTGCTCCTCCCGCCTGTGGACTGGTTCCTGGAGGGTCGTCACGACTACTACCACCAGGCTTACCAGGATCCAGTTTACTTACATCATCCCGGGCGTGAGGGACAACTAACATTATAAATCATTACTTAATTCCTCAAAGTGAAATATTTAAAGCCCAACTTTGAAGAAGCTGCCTAGGTCTGGAAAGGAAGATCTTTTACTGAAGGCTCACTGAACATGGAGTCATTTGTAAAATACATATAAATACACTGAAAACATGTGTAGTTGGCAGCAGATAAAGCAAGAAAAACTAGTTTATAAAAACAAACCTGTTAGGGCTTTGTGACTATAAGGTCTGTCACTTATATGCATAAGTGGGAGATTTTTACCTGCACCTTAAACATGTGAGTACCGGGTTTTGCAAAAATGCATATCCAAGGGGAAACAAACTCTATCTCCCCTTCAATCACTACTTCAAACCCCAGGTATAAACAAGGAATAGATAAGTTATGCATGCCCTGGAGCAGCTGTAAAGAAAAATTTTGATGTATACTTTTCCACTTTAAAACAGGAACTTCACAGAATTTTTGTGCTCAGAACACATTCCCTTCAAATTAGTGATTGTCATAGGTGGTGACATTTCTAAAAGTTTTATGTTCATTTACACATATAAATCAATTTGTTACACACATAATTATACCTATCATTTCTAAAATGACCTCCTAAAGCTCATAAAAACTGCACATATTTGATATGAAAAATGATGTTGCTCATTTGTAACAGGTATTTTCAGGGCCCTGTGCAGACCAATTTGATGGGGCCCCATCCTAGCTCCGCCCCCTTCCTAGATCCATCCCCACCCTAGCTCCAGGGCCAGCCACCCCTCCTTCCGAGCTCCCAGGCCATCCCCTCCGAGCTCCCGGACCATCCTCCCTCCCTCCGAACTCCAGGGCCCCCTCCCTCCCACCCACCCAGCTCCAGGGCCTGGCCCCTCCGAGCTCCAGGGCTCCGCCCTCCTTCCCAGCTCCAAGGCCCCCCTCCCAGCTCCAAGGCTCCCCTTCTTCCGAAGCCTCACACCGAGCTCCAGTCCCTCCCTCTGAATTTTAAAAGTTACCTCGTCGGGTTACAGGCAGCGGCAGGAGTGAAAAGCGTGTGAGCTGCTTGGCGCTTCTGGAGCCTTCCTTTCTCTCTCTCAGCTCTGGTCCTGCCCTCATTCCTGTTTCCATGAGGGCGGGACCAGAGCTGAGAGAGGGAAGGCTCCTGAAGCGCCGAGCAGCTCGCACGCTTTTCATTCCTGCCGCTGCCTGTAACCCAATGAGGTATCTTTTAAAATTCAGAGGGAGGGGGACTGGAACTCGGGCGGTCAGGGGCAGAGGTGCACCGCGCGGGGCTCCCTTGAGTGCGAGGCCCTATGCGGTCGCCTCACCCTAAGACCGGCCCTGGGTGTTTTCCAGACAAAGTAGATTGATCAGGAACATAGCTGGGTGATATCTTCTGATGCTGCCAGAATAGAATTGCTCTCCCAGAGCTCAGAAATTAGGGTAAAGTTCTGAGCATGTGCAGCCCTTCCCATGTGCAGTAATATCCTGAGTCAATCATTCTGCTGTAAAGCTGAAAAGATTGAAATAAGAGGGACTGTATGTTTTATCAGTCCTGTGATCTACAGAAAACATCTGTTAAAGGTAAGCAAAACTTATTTTCCCATCAACAAGCAGGACTGAATCAGGTACACAAGTGGGTGATTCCTAAGCGCAGGGCTACTCAGTCTTAAACTGTCTTTTGAGCAGCCTACACAGTCAAATTGAAGAATTACAAGGTCACAGTGACAGATGAGCCAGCACTACTTGATCAAAGGCACTGTCCTGTATTGAAGCCTGGTCTGAACAATAATGTGTAATGAACATTTTAAGACAGGACTATGGAGCTGCTTTGCACTTGATATTTCGTGAGGCAGACTTCAAGAGCGCTATTGTGGATGCAGTAGCTCTAATTTGATGAGACTTTACTTTGGAGCGAAGAGGAATAGTTATTAGTTCATAGCATAATTGTATAAAAAGGTGACCCGTTTGCTAGAGTTCTTTTTGCAACTGGCATAACAGTCCAATTTGAATCAAATGAAACAAAAAGCTGGGTCAGTTTTATCAATTATGCAGTTCTTTTCAAGTAACAGATGAGAACCTTTTTACAATCTAGAATATGCAGGATGTTCACTATTTTTTCATTCAGGTGGAAAGGTGTGAACAACCTAGGTAAAAACTTGGGAAGTGTTTGAAGAACAACATTGTTCTAATTGAGAAGACCTCTTACAAAGGTGCCTATGCACGTCCATCACGTTCAAAATGGGCATTACCACCCGACTACCATGTGCCCTGGGCAGTAATTCCAAATTTGGTATGCACTGAAAACAAGCAGTAGAAAATATTTTCTATTTTCTACCATAGGGTGCCTACTCGGCAGTAAATGGCAGTTGGCCTGTGCTGCATGCTTACTGCCCGGGTAGCACGTGAGACCTTACCGCTAGGTCAATGGGAAGCGTAACCAGAGGTTAAATTATTTTTAAAATTTTACCTGTTTTGCATTCTGGGGTCTGTCCTGGGGTCACTACCTGGAAAGAGCCAGTGGGACTCTTTCCAGGTAGACCGAGGGGCTTCAGAGGCAGGAGTTGGGCTGCTTGCTACATCCTCCATGGTTGCCTGGGGATGGAAATGAGCTTTCCCGGGCAGTAGTGACAAGAAAATGGCCTGCCTGAGGCCTAGTAGGGATCCAGCTGTCTCTGGAGGATTCATGAATTATCTTTGAAGCTAGGAAATAGGCTCAAAGTAAAGCCAGGGCCTCAATTTTGGGCCTGCCCAGTCAGAGTTCCAGCAATTTTGTTTCTTTTTACCACTATCATGGGAGGTCTCTGGAACTCAACCCAAAGGTGGGGGTAGACTTTGGAGGCCCTGGGGAGTCAGTTAAGGGGTCTGAGAGCCCACAAATGTTATTAATGTAATTTTAAATTGTGTTTTTTTGGTCCATGCTGCTGCAGGTTGTGGGAGTGGTTTAAAAAATTCTGGGGGGGTCTCCTAAGTTGGGTTGGGGGGGGTGTGAGTGATTAAAATTTATTTTAGTTGTTTCCATGGTGGTTTTATATGCAGGTACAATTTTGGGCTGTTGGGAGGGTGTGTTATAATTTTTAAGAGTGACATTGTGAAATTTTGGGTGAATTATCCATGGTGGTTTTACATGCAGGTAAAAGTTTGGGTCGCTGGGTGCCAGTGGCAGAAGGTGTGTTATAATTTTTAAGAGTGATATTGTGGAATTTTGGGTGAATTATAGCATGGTTTGGGGGAGAAATTCAATAACGCCGGTACAGTGCACTATTTTAAAACTTGAGAAAGTGCTTGTGGTTTTTACATGGTTAATTGGGACAGGGACATAGTTCTTCTTAAAATTGGGGATATTTTCTGTGGTGTTTTATCCAAAAATATGACTTTCCCATTTATTCATATGAGAGTTTTAACTTTTAAAATGGAGATTGTGGTGACATTCCTTGCTTTGAAAAGAAACTGTTAGGTCTGCTAGGGGGTTCCTGATTGGTGGGAACAGGTCATGTGATGGAGTCAGGGGAGCATTGTAAAGGGAACACAGCTTCAGTGTTGCCAGGTGGGTGGTTTTACCGCCCAATTGGGCGGTTTTCCGCGAACCGCCGCGGGCAATTTTTGCCCGCGGCGGGTTGCGGTTTTTTGGGCTTCTTTTTTGTTTTTTGGGTGGTTTTTTGGCGTTTTTTTCGGCCGCAGGGGACGGGGTTAGTGACGTTCTGGGCATGGCCGATGACATTCTGGGTGGGGCCGATGACGGGGGAGGTGGGGGTGATGACGGCGGGGGCGGGGTTGATGACGGCGGGGCGGGGGTGATGACGCGGGGGTGGGGGTGTCGGGGGCGGGGTTTGAGTTTGGGCAGGTTTTGGGCTGGATTTAGGCTGGTTTGGGTGGGAAAAAAATTTTCCACCTGGCAACATTGCACAGCTTCCCTGAGAGTGGCAGAAGAGCTGAAGATTTCAGGGAGAGCAGAAGTGTGTTTGGATCTCTCTCCTGTGTGTGAGAGGAATTTTGTGCCGCAATGGGGTGCTGTGTGACTGAGAAATCTCTGATTGAAAGTAGAACGACAAATTAGTGTGACTTCTATATGGTGGTGATCTTTTTCTTTCATATGTTGTGGGGGGGGGGGGGGGGGGAGGTAAAGAATATTAAGCTTAAAGGAGTGACTAAATCCACTGGCGATCAAGAGTGTGTATGCTAAGTTTTAGGTTGAGGGGGAGAAATTATATTTTATTTTAAAACCAAGTGAAATCACCTGATATCAGATTAATCCGTGGGCCTAAGGCCTGAAGTAAAAGAAAGACTGATGTAAAGAGTGTGGGTGTTTTAGGAAGTGAATGCACAGTATCACTATCTGCTAACCTGGTGCTCTTCTTTAGCATAAGGCACATTAACAGTGGTAGGCCTGGAAAATAGGGAACTGTTCCTGTATTTTATTTGATTAAATACAGTGCCCAAATATATGTGTAATGTGACCCAGAGCTAGGGCTAACTTCCGATAAGAATACGGAGATAGGGTTTTTCCTCATTTGAGTTCTTAAAGCTTAGGTTAGTAGCTCCCTGAAGGAGAGAAGACAGTGCTGGACATCGAAGGGATTCAACGTCCAAGAAAGACCAAAGCTTAAATCAAGACAGATCACAGCTAAGTGAAACCGCACCACACGAATGCAGTGGGACTATTTTTTTTTTATTTTTTAATTATGTTTTTTCGTCTTTCAAATATTATATGGCATGACACCAGATTACATGTAGCCCTTAGTAGCTGTTCCCCTACACAATATAACCTCTGGTTCTAGGGACTACCTTAGATTTCAACTTCCAAATTGCAAAAGAGTGTGCTATAAGTTGGAGTGTGTTAGGTTAGAACTGGCCATTAAACCTTGTCTGCCATTTTATTTGTTGTAAGCCATATTGAACTCAAATATGTTCAGGATAATGTGGAATATAAATACCAAAATAAATAAATAAATGGATAAAAAAAAGTTTCCCAAAGAGGGTGGAAGTTTTGATTTTGGAATAGTAACATGGGCAGACTTATAAGGTCTGTGCCAGAGCCGGTGGTTGGGAGGTGGGGCTCGTGGTTGGGAGGCGGGGATAGTGCTGGGCAGACTTATACGGTCTGTGCCCTGAAGAGCACAGGTACAAATCAAAGTAGGGTATACACAAAAAGTAGCACATATGAGTTATCTTGTTGGGCAGACTGGATGGACCGTGCAGGTCTTTTTCTGCCGTCATCTACTATATTACTATGTTACTATGTATAAACAGTACTTACCTGGAAGTGGGTTCCAGGATACGTAGGGTATCATGTACCTGTTGAGAGAAAAAGTAAACACAAAGGATCATTTCTTTGGAAAGAAAAACCTAAGGCCCTGTTTACTAAGCCACACTATAGGAACGCTAATGTTTTTAGGAATATATGGATGTCTCTGGCTTTAATGTGCACTAAAAATGCTAGCTCACCTTAGTAAATAGGGCCCTAAGTGTTATACAACATTTAAGTAAAATGATAACAGAGGTAAATGTGATACTTATCTGATGGTGCTCTTGGGTTCCATTGGAGGTTCCAGAGGGGAGTAAATCTGTAAAATTGAGTACCTGAAACATAACCAGTTAAGTACATAAGTATTGCCACACTGGGACAGACCAAAAGGCCAGCAAGCCCAGCATCCTGTTTCCAACAGTGGCCGATCCAGGTCACAAATACCTGGCAAGATCCCAAAAAAGTTCAATACATTTTATACTGCTTATCCCAGAAATAAGCAGTAGATTTTCCCCAACCAGCTTATAATCGAAAGTGATCGCCGGCCACCTTCCGACACAAATTGGGAGATGGCCAGCGATTTTTTAAAAGCGGCGAAATCGGTATAATCGAAAATGGCATTTTTGACTGCATCGCCGCTTTCTCGTCGCTTCGCCGGCGAAAGTTCAAGGGGGTGTGTCGGTAGATTAGCAAAGGCGGGACATGGGCGGGCATGGGCGTGGCTACCAGATGGCCGGCTTTCACCGATAATGGAAAAAAAAAGCGTCGTTAAGCAGTATTTTGCCGGCTTTACTTGGTCCTTTTATTTTCACGACCAAGCCTCAAAAAGATGCCCCAACTGACCAGATGACCACTGGAGGGAATGGGGGATGACCTCCCCAAACTCCCCCAGTGGTCACCAATCCCCTTCCAAACTAAATAAATAAAACTAAAAACCTTTTTTGCCAGCCTGTATGTCAGCCTCAAATGCCGTACCCACCTCCATGACAGCAGAATGTGTTGTATCCTCTGACAGCCTTTCCCTGGTTGCAAGGAAATTTAAAATTTAGGCACATTCTATAAAATACACCTAAATTTAGGAATACTTTATAGAATACGCTTAGGTATTTTTTTTTTCAGTGCCGATTTTTTAGACGTGATATATAGAATGTAGCCCTAGATGCCTAAATTAGGCTCATAAATCTAGTCAAATGAATAACAGGCCTAAAATAAGGCACAAATTTAGGAACCTAACTTAGGAGTATACATGTAGGAATCAGCTCTTTTTAAATATTGGGTCCAGTATTATTTAATGTATAAACATGTACTTCCTATCTAGTTATTAGTATTCCATTAATCAAATAAAATAAAATAAAATCTGAACTAATTCTTCTGTCTCTCTAGATTACTCTACATTCTTTTGTACCACTACTTTGGACCATTTTCCTTTTCTTCAGAGGACAATTTTCTTTTCACTATCAGCTCATCAAAACCTCTATACAAAGGAAAATAAGATTAGTCTAAGAATTACACAATGGAAACTTCACTCTGCTTTCATGGATGATATGTCTTCATAGCATACCATTTGGAAATATGTGAACTCCAAAGGTCATGCACAAATTTGAAGTACTGATTAACCAAGTGGAAACTTCATTTCATGCTGTCTTTGTTGGTCTTTCTATCTGTATAGTATTATATGAATCATGTAGACTTGAGGGAATTTAGGGCTCCTTTTACGAAGCGGTGATAAGCCCAACCCCGGCTTACTGCTCGCTATACAGGAAGTACCGCCAGGCTAAAAAACGTGCTCATGCCAGCATCGGCCCCTTTTTGCTGCAGCTTGGTAAAAGGGGCCCTTAGCCACTATAGGGACAATTCTATATGGCCTGTCTCCATTTAGTTGCCTCAAGGCTGCAACACACAGGTTCTGTTTTAGAATATTAGCTTAATGCGGCATTTGTGCACTAACATTTAGGTGCCCACAGTTACAGTGGTCATAGAGCTGGCATAAGTGCAGGTACCTAAAAGCATCAGGGGCATTTTTAACTTACAGTATTCTATAAGTTACGCATATAAGTGGGAGCTCTGTTCATGTGCATGCCCCCTTTATGAATATACAGACTATGAGGACGTCCTGCTCATAATGTCCAAAAAAAGAACCCAAAAACATTCAAATCAGAGCCATTTTTGAACAGGAAAAATGTTGGGATTTCCTGTTCAAACGCACGTGAGAAGGACATTCTTGCGCTGAAAATGTTCAAAACAAATAACTGTTTTCCAACATGAAAGATCCAAAATGTGAGCACCAAAATAGCAGGCACAAAAATGTCTGTCTGGCATCATTTGTAAAAAAAAAAAAAAAATGGACAAACAGATATCCTTGCAGAGCAGAGGGGCAGCCTAGTTGTCCATGCTGTGGACTTTAAACAGTGGGACCCAGGTACAAATCACACCTTAATTTATATAAATATTATTGTGAGCCTTCCAGAAATATATAAAAACCTACTGTGCCTAAAGGTACACCACTATAATAGCTATCACTCATGCAGCTGTCTTATAAATTCAGGTACAGTAGGTATTTCTATGTTCCAAAAAGGTCATATTTGTACAGAAATGTGCTAAATAAATAAATAAATAAATAAAAGTGTGAATTACCACTAGGCTACTCCTTATTATTCTATTTCAAATTAAGGAGTTTAATCAAGGAGGGCTATTTTTCTGGTACTTTTTATCGCCATGACTTGGTGCTTTTTGTGTTGTATTCTATGTACATAAATGCTGTGTGTATTTAAACATTTTTGTTCAACGATTTTGATATTACTTGTAGCTGCATATGCCTTGTAGCGCTATAGAAGTGTTAAGTAGTAGTAGTAGAATTAATATTTTTTGAAATACAGGCAATGGGTATATAATCTTTAACTTCTCTAATGCAAGTAAACCCTTATAAAGCTCATGATGTCATAGTGCATTCTGCATGCCATTATTTTAATCTTCTTGCTTTGTATTTGACAAGCTGTGCTAGTAGGGAAGTATCTGCCTTTGATCTTTAGCTTAGGAAAACCACTGTGCTATCCTTAAGAGTACGCTTTTATAGTTTTTTGCATGCCATTATAAGTTTTGATGACTGAAAAGATCAATAAGGCATGATCAGCTCCTTCAGTGATTCAATTCAAAGAACACCAGGGGGTAAATGATCAGCATCATTCATGGGGAATTAGTTTTGGCACTTCCTTTAGCAATAGCTAGAGGTGTGTGGCTAATATGCTTCATGCTGAGTAGAACATTACTTTTGGTTTATCCTCATGAAGAGAACTTTTAAAAAAAGTCTGAAACATTCAGAAAGATTCAGCTATTGATTTCTAAATTGTTTTAATATTACAATTAGCTGATAGTTTTGTATGTCTCAAATTCATGTCAAAATCAGTTAGTTCTGCCATACCAGTCAAACTTCAAACAGAGTCAGCAAATAGTAATGGACAGGTAGACAGGATTTAGCTTGTAGCACAATGATCCTAAAATATCATGGGTGTGATAACAGCAGAACAGAATCCGGTGCCTGAAAAATCCACGTGGAATAAACTTCCACCTAAGCATATGCTATAAGAGCTCCTAGATTTAGGTATGGTATATAGAATATGCTTAGTTGCTATCCCAGTGCCTAGAAATACGTTCATCCATTTACACAAAGGAAACCGTGGTGTAAATACCGAGCATAGATTTAGGCGCAGAGGGGCATATTCTACAACAATGCATATACATTTTGGAACACCTATGAAACGCTCATTTCTCCACCTGTACCACTCCTTTTTTTTACTCCACATATTAAAATTTAGGCGCTCTGCGTTACAAAATACACTTAGGGCCCTGTTTACTATGCTGCGCAGTAGGCACGAAAACTTTTTAGCACATGATAAAAATTAGCACGTGCTAATGATAGAGACTTTATGGGTGTCTCTAGCATTAGTGCGTGCTAATTTTAGCATGCGCTAAAAGGTTTGCGCTCTTACAGCGCAGCTTAGTAACAGGGCCCTTAGTGAGTTATACTTGTAAATTCTAATTATTGCTAACTAGTGCTCTTTATTGCTTATTAAGTGATGTTAAAAACAGTGATTCGCTTGTTAAGACAATTACGTTATGTGCGTTGTTATATAATATGCTTGGATTTTGGCGCAGAACACTAGGCGCAATATATAGAATTGGTGGATAATGTATAAACTGCTTTGATTGTAACCACAATATATTAAATCCCATTTCCTTTCCCTTTCCATTTATTTTAGGGCTTCTCCACCGACCCCCCACCCCAAACTGCAATCTTTGGTATCTCAACAGAGACTGAGGTCTGCTCCTGTCTCCTCTCTTTTATAGGGTTGTCGACTCCACCTCCTCCTGCTTATGTTCCCTCTGATTGGCCAGGATTATATTCCCTCCCAGCTCTCCCTGCTGAGGCTTTAACTCTCCTGCTTCTGTGATTAGCTTGGCACCTGCTCCACCCATCTCCCTCTGCTAAGATTTTAATGCTCTGGTTTTCACCTCCCTCCCAAACCTATCTCTCTTCTGGAAATTAAATTCTGTGGTTAATGTTTTATCTCCTTTGAGTTTCTCAAATCTCTGTGATGGGTTATACACACCATCAAACTAACTCACAAAATAATCATGTTCTATATCATTAAGTATAACAAAGCACAATAGGTTGACATTGCACTTGACTATGGCAACTTTTCATTTTTCAAGAGTTTGCATAACAATCTGATCATAGCCTATCTGGTCAACATTTACAATTTCTTGCATAACCTATGGGAAAATGTCACAATCTTTGCAAAAAGATACAACAAAATGTATAAAGGGGCATCTGACTGCTTAAATCGCCTGTCCGGGCTAACTGGGCATATTCAGCGGCACTTAACCAGATAGTCCACTGAAAATGTTCAGTTAGCATCCTACCCATAACCAACTATTTTGGGGATGTTCTAGGGGCAAAGCCAGCATTAGGCTAATTAAATGCTGATATTCAGCACATAACCAGCCAAGGTAACTGTATAAATAGGACTGCATAAACGTCAGTCCTATCTTTATGTGGTTACATAAGAACATAAGCGTTGCCATACTGGGACAGACTGAATGTCCATCAAGCCCAGTATCCTGTTTCCAACAGTAGCCAATTCAGGCCACAAGTACCTGGCAAGATCCCAAATGAGCAAAACAGATTTTGTGCTGCTTATTCTAGAAATAAGCAGTTTCCCATAGCCAATTAAGGGGCCCTTTTACTAAGCCGCATATTAGTTTTAAACTACCGCCCGGCTACCATGTGGCTCGGTGGTAATTTTATTTTTTATGCGCATCCGCTACACACTCTGGAAAATTTTCCGGTGAGTGGCGCTAACTGTATAGTAATCGGCATTGTACATGCGCTGACAATTACCACCCAGTTAAAGTGTGAGACTTTACCATTAACCCATTAGTGCCCAATGTTCCCATAATAAGCCATATGGGAACAAATTGATGGGAACATTGGGAACTAATGGGTTAAGTCAATTGGTGACGGTAAGGTCTCGGACCCAAAATGGACATGTGCTGCAGGTTCATTTTTGGCTGCCCTTTTTTGCAGGTGCGCTGAAAAATGGACCTGTGCGCATTCAATACACGCGTCTACACCAGTGCAGGCCATTTTTTGGCACACTTTAGTAAAAGGACCTCTAAGTGCTGAGTATCGCACTTAGGGGCTCATTTTCAAAGTTTCATAGGTCTCCACAACAGCTATATTTTTGCCACGCCCATATACCTATGAAAATCCTTGCCGGAGCCAAGGCATGTCCCAAGCTATTGAATTTCCAGGGATAATGTGGGTGGTGGTCAGCAAAATGCTCATTACCGGTTACTAAATATGAGACCAAAGTTTTAAAATAAAGGCATGATTACTAAAAAATATTAATATTTAATTTATGTTTGATAGCCAGTGTTTTCTTCATTATATAGGGAGTTTTACAATACCAACTTTGAGAAGACATTAAAATGTATTGCATATTGTCAGGGAGAATTTGAGGGGAACAGTCAAACTCTGGGAAAATGTGTATTGTGTTACATATAAGTATGAAAGGCTGGAAAAGATTGTGAATGCTGTCTTAATTTACAAACTGTCCAAATCCTTTGAAGTAGAAGACAGAGTTTCTGTTCTGCTGCTGAACTAACATCCCGTGGGCGGGGGGGGGGGGGGGGGGGGGGGGGGGGCACGGACAATGCCCCGGTGATCAAAACTAATAGCGTGCAAACTTATGTGCACTATTGGTTTTGATCATTGGGCTACTTCTGCGTGAGGATTGTGCCTGAGCATGCGCCCAAAGCACAATCTTTCTACAGTAGTTGTTTCACAAGTCTGGGATGTCAAAAAGAAGCTCAGACTTGTCAAACATACAAATGCGGGCTGGAGGTCCAGTGGACATCCAGAACCCCCCCCCCCCCCCCCCACGGACAGAGGCCCTGGTGGTCTATTGTTTTCTGATATTATTTGAAAATCAATAAAAATCATTTGAACTCAAAACACTAGGCAGAAAGGCGGAGGCATAAGAATGTCATCTAATCTAATCTAATACTAACATTTCTATTCTGCTTTACCAATATGGCTCAAGGCGGATCATAAATCCAGTAAAAGCCAGAAAGATAGCCTCTCTTATAACAGTATACATTTCACCTAATACTTATAACTAAAACTTTCCATCTTAAATCTAGGTGCCTGTGAAATATGTTTTGAAAAGATGACTTTTAACCATTCTCTTAAAAGTGTAATATTCTGGATATTACATGGTAATTAATTCCATAAAGTTGGAACCCTACCAATCAGAGATCTTTCTCTAGTACATAATTTCCAGCAAGTTGATACTGAAGGAATAAATAATTTAATTTTGTATGTAGAATGCAACATCCTAGAAGGAGAATAAAGATACATTATTTCTTGAAGATATTCTGGGGCTAATTCATATAGAATTCCTACAGTGCGGCTTAGTAAACAGGGCCCACAAAGTACCATGGAGGCTCATTTTCAAAGCACATATACTTGGAAAGTTACATTGGTTACTAAGGGCCCCTTTTACCAAGCTGTGGCAAAAGGAGGCCTTATCTGGCATCAGTGTGTGCTTTTGATGCGCGCCAAGGCCCCCTTTTACCGCAGTGAGTTAAAGGTAGGTCTTTCTTTTTTTAAGGAACTGGCCATGCAGCAAGTGAAGCAAGCACTTGCTGCACGACCAATTCAGGGAGAGCCCTTACCGCCACCCATTGAGGTGGCAGTAGGGGCTCCTGCACTAACCCAGTGGTAACCAGGCAGCATATGGCACTGCCCAATTACCAACGGTACACACTGGCGCTACAAAAATATATATTTGTAGTGCTGGATATAACGGCGCACTGAGGGTGGGAACTACTGCTGGGCTGCTGCACTAGCCCAGTGGTACTTCCTTTTTAGTGAGCGGTAAGCCCGCATTGGGCTTACCGCTGCTTTGTAAAAGGGGCCCATGTAACTTTATAAGTCTATGTGCATTGAAAATATGCCTCATAGTAACCTATGGCACTTTGTGTGTGTAAGTGCTTTGATAACAAGCCCCTATGTAACTTTGAAAATGAGCACCATAGTCTCCTGGAAACCTTTCACAATGGGAAATACTAATAATTTATCATCCGCAGAAGAAAAATATGTTATTTCAAACAGACAATTGATGATAATTAATATTCAGGTCATTATCTGGATAATGCTCCTGAATGTCCTTATAGACAACAAAGGCATGATGGTGGCAATTCTATTACAGATCTCCAAAATTTAGGTGCCTAATTTCTACAGGTAGTTAGCCTATTCCATTAGAACACATGTGCTTAAGTCTATGAAATACTAGTGTAAACCTGCTTCAGTTGTCTAAATTAGGTGTGTGCATTTATGACAGGTCTATAGCTTGTGTGAATCCAAGTACCTAAATGTGACATTTACATGTATAAATTACAGTATTCTGTAAACTAAGCTTGTAAATGTTGACCCTGCCTGTGCTCTGTCCCCATGCATTTTATACGCTAAGCCATTTGCGCACGTTATTTAGCTACTGCCCCAGACAGGTCCCAGCTGGGACAACACCCAGCCAGTCCCAAAATTGCCCATACACATCTCGGACTGCCCTGGGACCACCAGCAGCCTCCCAAGGCCAAGGTAAGCCCTTATTTTAACTTTAAAAAATTACAAAAAGCTTTTTTCTCAACCTTTCACAATATTTATTTATTTATTTGTAACACTTATATCTCACGCTTTCCCACTCATTAGCAGGTTCAATGCGGCTTCCATAGTATAACAGCTTTACAAAGTAACATAGAATGGGTACAACTGTAATATAAAAGGTGGTCAATTAGATGTGGGTAAGTAAGATGGGTAAGGGAGGAGGATGGTAGAGGTTGAGGAGTGGGAGGAGGGTGTGTATAGGATCACATGTTGTTAATTAAGGAAGAATGTAAAGTGAGGGGTTGGAAGAGGGATGAACTTAGAAAGGATTAAGTAGGGGAGCATAATCCAAGTTCTGTCTTTATAGTCTGATCCAGGTTGTGCAGAAGGACTCCTAATTTAAGTCAGGTCATATGCATAGGCATATCTAGAAAAAGGAAAGGTGATCAAGGCTGCAGACCACAGAGAACTATTAAAAAAAAAACTCAGAACCTGAGAAGACTGTCAGGATTTGCAATATTAATGTCCATGGTAATAAAATATTTTGGGCCCTGTTTACGGTGTGCTAGGGTTTTTAGCGCAGGCTAAATATTAGCGCACACTAGAGACACCCATAGGAATATATTGGAGTCTCTAGTGTTAGCGTGCACTAATTTTTATTGCACACTACAAATGCTAGTGCACCTACATCGCGGCTTAGTAAACAGAGCCCTTTATTTATTTAAGATGGTGTCTAAATTTAGTAGTAGAAGATCTAATGTGAGGTTCCCAGTTACTTCACTTGCTGCTTTCTTTGTAGGTAAAACTGCAATACTGCAGGCTGAGCTGAATCCTATTATTTTCCTATCCAGTCTTGCTATTGATTGCACTGATGATAGCTCTGGCATTTCCACTCATAATGCCCTCCTTAGCAAAAAAAAAAAAAAAAGCTCTCAGGCTTCAATCAGACAGTTCTACTTCACCAGCTGACCCAATTCACACACACAGCTAATTAAAATTCTGTCCTCAAACCTACTGCCATCCATCTGTAATATGGTTAACCTAACCTTACAAGAAGGATATATTTTCCAAGCATAGAAAGAGGGCAGGTAAGCACAAAATGATCAAATCTGGGGGTATTTGCTTCCTGTGTAAACCTTACTGAATAATGGTGTTGATTTATCTTACCTTGAATCCTTGATGTGACAGTTTTCTAGTTCTCAATTAATACTGATTGGCATCAGAATAAATTTATGGAAGTAGATATTCAAAGCAATTGAAATGGCCAGCTGGGGCTCCTCCCCATTTGAATTGCTTGTCTGAACTAAGCAGAAATTAACCAGGTAGAGTGGCTGAATATTCCCACTAACTAGCCATTCTCTAACCAGTGAGGTTAGGGGTAGACTGGGGGAGGAGTTAGGTTAGAGTAGAAACCTTGCAGGTCAGTGGCAACATTCAATCCACTAACCAGCTAGATAATTACATAAAGTTAGGACTAATTTTATGCTGTGAAGTTAACCAGGCTGAATGTTGGCCAGTGCCCAGTTAAACTCCTGGTAGCAGAACAGAAGGCTTGAGGCTGCCCTCCTTTTGATCCCCCTTCCCCCTGGCAAAGATAGACCTCCCCTCTCAACCCCCAGTCATGATAACCCCCCCTCCCATATTTCTAGCTACTATCCATGGTGGTTTAGCAGGGAAAATGGAGGCAGGTGCAAATCCCGCTCTCTCATGCCCCTAGCATCTGCCTTAACAAAATGGCTGCTGTAATCTCTTACAACAGCCACATATCCCTGCCAGGAGCTGGTGAGGTTTTTCAGCCCAACTGCATAAGTACATATACAGAAGTACATACTGTATTTTTCGGACTATAAGACGCACTTTTTTCCCCCCAAATTTGGGAGGAAAATGGGGGGTGCGTCTTATAGTCTGAAGATAGATATGGCTGGCTGGCTGGCCGCCCGCCCTCCGAGTTCCGGATCGCCATCAGGGTTACCTCCTCCCCCCCCCCCCCCGGCCCTGTCACCACTTCTCCCTACTCACGCGATCTTCCCTGGTGGTCTAGTGATGTCGGGGCAGGAAAGAGCCCCCTCTTTCCTGCCCAGCGTGCTGCTCTCCATCCTCCTGTATGCAGCCTGATGGTCTCGGCGAGATTCAAAATGGCCGCCGAGACTTCAATTCTCGGCGGTCATTTTGAATCTCGCCGAGACCGTCAGGCAGCAATGCATACAGGAGGATGGAGAGCAGCGTGAGTAGGGAGGAGGGAAGATCGCGTGAGTAGGGAGAAGTGGTGACAGGGCCGGGGGGAGGGCGATCCCGAACTCGGAGGGAGGGATTCGGACAAGACGCACCGGAGCACCTAGGTTTTAGAGGAGGGAAAAAGGAAAAAAAAAATTTTCCTATTTCCCTCCTCTAAAACCTAGGTGCGTCTTATGGTCCGGTGCATCTTATAATCCGAAAAATACGGTAAGTATTGCCACACTGGGACATACCAAAGGTCCATCAAGCCCAGCATCCTGTTTCCAACAGTGGCCAATCCAGGTCACAAATACCTGGCAAGATCCCGAAAAAGTTCAATACATTTTAGCTGCTTATCCCAGAAATAAGCAGTGGATTTTTCCCCCAAGTCACTTTAATAATGGTCTATGGACTTTTCCTTTAGGAAGCCGTCCAGACTTTTTTAAAACCCTGCTAAGCTAGCCGCCTTTACCACATTCTCCGGCAACGAATTCCAGAGTTTAATTACACGTTGAGTGAAGAAAATGTTTCTCCAATTCATATTAAATTTACTGCTTTCTAGCTTCATCGCATGTCCCCTAGTTCTAGCATTTTTGGAAGAGTAAACAAACAATTTGCTTCTACCCATTCCACTCCACTCATTATTTTATAGACCTCTATCATATCTCCCCTCAGCCGTCTTTTCTCCAAGCTGAAGAGCCCTAGATGCTTTAGCCTTTCCTCATAGGAAAGTTGTCCCACTCCCTTTAACATTTTTGTTGCCCTTCACTGTACCTTTTCTAATTCCACTATATCTTTTTTGAGGTGCGGCGACCATGTTGGCTCCCAGGTCCTGATCCACTCAAACCGCTGCTCCTGTTACCCAGTGCTCCTACCAGCTGCCTACCAGGCACTGGAGAGGTTCCTTCCAGTGTCATACAGGGTGACTCCCAGGTCAACCCAATCCACATGGGCCTCTGTTCCAGCAGCCTGGCAGGTGCTGAGGAGGTTCAGCAGCCCATCTGCATATTCCTCACAATGTGTTCCTGGGTGACTCCCAGGTCCATACCAATCCACTTGGGCCTCTGCTCCTGCTACCCAGTGCTCCTTCTGGCTGCCTGTCAGGTGTTGGGGAGGTTTTGGAGTCCATCTGAATATTCCTTGTGAATGTATTTTTTTTCCTGCTACCATTGTTGTTGAAAATGACTTTGTAGTTGTTGGACTGGGGAGGTGTCCGCTGTGCTAGACAACTTGGTTGCTGTTTCGGCAGGGCCGGTCTTAGGCAGAGGTGACCGAGGCAGCCGCATAGGGCCCCGCGCCTAAGGGGGCCCCGCGCGGCGTGCCTCGCCTCTGCCTCGCCGACCACGCTCGTCTGCCCTCCACCCATGTCCCGCGACGCGAGTCTCCTCGTTCCCCTGCTGCTCCCCCTCCCTTCAGCCACCTGAGACATCTCCCGTCTGACCCCCCCTCCCCGACCCGCCAAACGACCCTCTTCTGTCGCCTGCACCTCACCTGACCCGACCCAGCATTTAAAAAAAAAACCTTCAAGCGGCGGTGCCGGTGCCTCGCATCTGAGGGCAGAAAACTCGCTTCGTCGTTGGCCGGCCTTCCCTCAAGTCCCGCCCTCTGATGTAACTTCCGCAAGGGCGGGACTTGAGGGAAGGCTAAAGCATCTAGGGCTCTTCAGCTTGGAGAAAAGACGGCTGACGGGAGATGTCTCAGGTGGCTGGAGGGTGGGGGAGCAGCAGGGGAATGAGGAGACTCGCGTTGCGGGACATGGGTGGAGGGCAGGGGGGACGGGGGGGTTACTGTACATAGGTGGATGGCAGTTGGCAAGGGGGCAGGAGGGTCGCTGGACATGGGGTGGATGGAGGGGAGGAGGGCTTCTGGACATAGGGGGATGGCAGGGGGCACAGGAGGGTCACTGGACATGGGTGTATGGCAGGGGAGGGCATAGGGGACAGGGGGGTTTGCTGGACATGGATGGCAGGGGGACAGGAAGGTCGCTGGGCATGGGGTGGATGGAGGGGAGGAGGGCTTCTGGACATAGGGGGAGGGCAGGGGGCATAGGAGGGTCACTGGACATGGGTGGATGGCAGGGGAGGGCATAGGGGACAGGGGGGGTTGCTGGACATGGATGGCAGGGGGGACAGGAGGGTCGCTGGACATGGGTGGATGGCAGGGGAGGGGGTTTCTGGACATAGGTGGAGGGTAGGGGGCACAGGAGGGTCGCTGGACATGGGTGGATGGCAGGGGAGGGGGTTTCTGGACATAGGTGGAGGGCAGGGGGCACAGGAGGGTCGCTGGACATGGGTGGATGGAGGGGAGGGGGTCTCTGGACATAGGTGGATGGCAGGGGAGGACAGAGGGGACGGGGGGGTTGCTGGACATAGATGGATGGCAGGGGGGACAGGAGGGCCGCTGGACATGGGTGGATGGAGGAGAGAGAAGAAATGCTGGACATGGATGGAGGCGAGGGAAGAGTGAGGAAGGAGATGAGGTGAGGGAAATGGAAGAGAGGAGAAAAAGTGCACATGGATATAGAAAATAGGCAGAAGCTGGATCCACTGGACAGTCAAGTCTGCGGAGGACCCAGCTTTTACTTACGGATGTAGGGCAAGAAATGAAGAAGAAAGGCGGAAAGTAAAGAAATAAATGGAAAGGAAGTCCTGGAAACGGAGTTAAGAGGACAGATAGCAGCACAATCGGATACTGAGCCAGCATGATCAGAAAAACAAAGTCACCAGACAACAAAGGTAGAAAAAATTATTTTATTCAGGATTTATTAATTGGAATATGTTAGTTTTTGGAAATGTGCATCTGTGATATTTTTCATGTAAGTTTTAGTTTTTGTAGTATTGCTACATACTGAGTCTGACTTCTTGAGGTAACTTTCCAGTTCAGTATTTTGCATTCATGTGTTTTTCAGGTATGATCAAGGAAGGTGCAGTATTCTGCTAGCGTATAGTTTGCAGCCCTTTTTGTTTGTTTTTTTTCACTAGGTTGTGCACTGGTGTTTTAGAGCCCGGTGTAATTACAATTGCCTTTCCACGCCACGCATAAGGTTGTAGCTCGTCCTGTCCTTGGAATTAGTGCTGTTTATGGTTTGTTAAGGTTATGAGTGTGTTTTTGCACACGTTTGTGTATAGTGTTTTGCAGTGGAGAGATTGTGTGTTGGCCTTACTAAGGTGGCACCAAACATCGGAAAGGGTGTAGAGCCTAAATCATGACACACTCTCTCTAAAAGGGTGTTTTGTGGCTCTACATGAGAATTGTGATATTATGATCCCTTGCTAGCTTCATATTGTTGATAATCTGCATTTTCCGTATGGCTGGTATATTGGTGTATAAGGTATTAATTGTGCCTTTTTTTTTTTTTACTTATTTTTTTCTGTGTGTTGTCAGACAATTATGGATGACAGAGTCGGAGTCTTCTTGAGTCAGAGAGTTGTGGTATATATTTTAAAACAATTTTAATACCTTGGTGGTCTATATGTTTTTATTTTGTACATTATATTTTACATATCACTTAATTTTATTGTATATCTTTTCATTTCATTTTTATTTTATTGCATATATGGGTTACAGAGTAATAGGGGAATTTGAAAGTACTGAATCTTTTCTTAATATTTTTCCTTTATTCTCCTTTGTTATGAGAATTGGAACTACTAATTGTAGTGGACTTGAACTGAATAATTTCTGGGGAGGGGAGGTTTCATGATAGCATTGTGCTTATTATTTCAATCAGTTTTTTGTACAAGTTTAGCTTCATTTGTCTTTATTTGAAATTTCATAAATAAAAAAATGTTCTAAAAATGGAATAATTTTATCAATGGGGTGGAGCTAGGGTGGGGGCGGGACTACAGTGGGGGGGGGGCTATGGTGGGGGTGGGGCTAGGATGGGGCCCCACCAAATTGGTCTGCATAGGGCCCCGCACTTGCTAAGACCGGCCCTGTGTTTCGGCTTGAGGAAAGGAGATCCATAGCTGAGAGAGGCCGGGTACAAATATTTCCACAAGGCCCCTTTCCCAAACTCCATGGGACTGCTCTGACTGCCTGAGTTTGAACTCTTGCAATGGGAAGGCAGTAGTTCTGACTACTTTAGTTTGTTTTTTTTTTAATCAGTGGGGTCATTATTGGTAAAGAGAACAAGAACTGAGAACAGCCTGGTTTGGGACTTTGGGCTGTTTTTTTTCATTTGGAGCCAGCAGTGAGCGCAACCAGGGCTGTATTATAGGCTGTGTTTGTTTAAAACAGGCAGGATTTAGGCCTGCTGAGTTTTACTTTTTTTTATTGCTGCCAGGATGTCACTGGGGAGGGTCCTGCAAGTAAAGAGACCTCCTTATTCTTGTCCCTAAGATTTGTTTTGCCCCAAGAGGAACAAGAGGATTATTAGGATCTGTTCTAATTATTAGGAACGCTGTTTTGAGGACTGTTTTAGACTGGAGTATATGCTTATTTTGGTGTGGATGAACTATACTGCTCACTCTGGGCCTTGTCTGTTAGGTCCTAACCTATTTTCTAGCCTGCTGCAACACATCCATTTTTGGATTTCTATTTGTTTGAGAAGCCTGCTGTCCTCTGAGTGAGGGCTAACATTTTGAACTGAGGCCTTATTATTTGTTCTATGCTAACTCTAATGATCTGAATGATTAAAGTGATTTTCTGGGTCACTGCAGTGTCAAACCACCTGCTGAACCTCTTCCTGTATTTTCCTGAGTTTCTGCACTGTACGTTGCTGACTCCTGAATATTTTCCCATGACTGACCAGCTGACCATGCAGGGCATGACACATGTTTAGAGGTGGAAAGTAGGCATGTTACTCAGGTAACATGGTCAAATTGCTGCACGCTAGCGCAGGAGCCCTTACCTCCTAGTAAATAGGTAGTGGTAAGGACTTTGGTTCTAATGGCTGTGTGCTAATTGGGAAATTAGCACATGGCCATTAAGAGGATGTGAAAAAACAGTGTATTTTAAGCCTGTAAAATGTATAGGATAATTTTCTGCATTAATTATGTCTTGAAGTGTATTTCTCCTATTTGATCAGCAGATGATGTTTCTTTGCTGTAAAGTTGTTTCAGAGAAATGAATGTTCTTTGTTTAGTTTTAGCACACAGATAGGGAGTAAGAAGCAGTATACTTTTAAAACTTGTTCTGGGCTCTGATTGGCCCAGGAGCCCATTTTCATATGAAGTGTACTAGGAAGTGTACTAGCTTCTTCTCCATTCTTAGCCAGAAAGAAAAGAGATGCAGTTCTCATTGCTGAGGCTAGGTGAACAGGTATATGTCCTGATCTTTCCAGGTACTTTAAAAAAAGTAAATAAATGTCTAATTAGTGTTGTAATTGCTCCATATTTCAGTTACCTGTTATTGTTTGCTGATTGCACATTTTTTGTCCATTGTTCAAGTTCTGACAATAAACAATTTTCAGTTTGTGTTGACTCTGCCTGTCTGGACTGATAAATAATCCTGGTGTTTTTTGTATTGGATCTGTGAGTGCTTTCTGGGAATTATGGGACCACTGAAAGTGTGGCCCCAATAACATAGAAATCACTGAGGATAATCTGAGAGTGGGAGATTCACCAGAGGCAGTTCGGACCCAGTCGGTGGGAGGAGGGTCTTAGTAGGGGATACTGTTCTGACACAGCACATGCTTCATAGTTGCCGAGATAATTACATAGGCTTGTTGTTAATATCTTTGCTTATAAATTGTTTCTGATAGTTCATTAAAAAAAAAAAGATTTACGATATTTCTCCATAATCAACATCTTATATTGTTAATCACACACTCTGCTACACTACACATAGCCCTATAGCTTCCCTCTTATATATGCAGCTCATGCTGTGTAATACTTCTCCCGTCCCACATCTACAAATACACACCTCCCTTCTCTGTTTCCAGATATTTGAGAATAAGAAAGATTCTTTGTGTACTGCTGCTTTTTCTACTTGTTCTTGTGATCATACTGCCATATTCTCTGGGCAAATTAGCATTTCTCTGAGATGCTTAGGTAACTCTATCCACTGGGAATATGTTTATTGAAGTGCCAGTGTAGACTGGTTATACCATGGTGCTCCTAGTTGGAACCTTTACTGAAAGTCATTTCAAACAAGCAGCATGTTTTTGACAGGGTCTTTCAAGGTCATTGCTGACAAATTTCAAGTAAAAGAAAACATTTTACTCTCTAGCTTTTGTTCTGTCCCCATGTCTTCCCAGAACACAGAGAGCTGCCCAGCTTGACTTTCTTCACTCCGACATCCTCTAAATGGAGATTGATTTGAGCAGACTCATAACTTATTTGAGGGCTAAAAAGAGTTAGAAATTCATTCATCTGATTTTCTGTATTCGTGTTTTACTTGAATGTAAATTTAAATTTGCTGTTAAAAAAAATGAAGTATATAAAAAAGAGTTAAATACAATATTCTGGGAAAGGGGGAGCCTGTTCAGAAAGGATGAAACCAGGCTGCTGGTACTATCATTTAAAAAGGTGATCGACTGTTTATTTCCAAGATAAGTACTATGAACAAGTCTGGGGGCAATGGATTTTTCATATCATTTTCTAAGCTTATTCTGTATGTGAAAAGGTGTTTTGCCATTTGGAAGACTATTGAAATTGCAGTATAAGTAGAGGCTTTGTTATTAACTATATTATGAAGGTTTTGCCTTACAAGTAGGTGTGTCTCTTTTTCTCACTATAAATAAATTGGTTTTTGGTGGCATTCCTGCTGCAATCACTAACGCCATGGCCAGCACTGCGACCAGGTAAAATAAATAAATAAAAGATTTAAATGCATCATGGGGTGGTAGGAACAGAAAGCAGGGCTGTCGGGGAACTAAGGGCGAGCAGGTGAGCTAGGCTTAGGAAAAATAGGTGCAGGTACACTGTACTGGCACGTACCGGCACAAAAAAAGCACTGCACAAGAGACACTTTTAGCATGTGTAACTTGCTCTTTTTATTTTCAAAGTGAAAACATGCAGGTTTACCCTTCAAAATTTGCATAAAATGCACATATTAAAAGTGTCCAGCTGTGCTAAGATTTTGCAGTTACAACACAATAATTGTCAAAATATATGCACAGTATCTGCCAAACCTCAGCTTTAACTGTTGATGGTGTTCCCAGCATTTTGCATGCAGCTAGCACAGAAAAAGTCACTACTATACATTAACTGCATGACAGATAATGCACTGTGCAATTAGATATAACTCCTGAGATGATGTTAAATGTTCTGCATTACCTGCTGCATTAACAGCTAACACACAGTAATGATGTTTCCATTAACTATAGGGCTCAGTTCCTGACCGTTCATGCTACTTTCCCTATTAACTGTTTAACTATTAAGACACTGCATTAACTGTGTATGGCAATTCCTGTATTAAACATCTAACACAGCTTAGTAAATATGCCCCTATATCTATCTATATCTCAATATCTATCTATATATAGATCTATATATCTAAAGATAAATAGATATAGATAGATATAGGGGCATATTTAGATATAGACAGCTAGATCTCTCTCGGCTATTTAGAAATTGCCACCTCTATGTTTTTCTTTAGCACTTTGTCAAAATGTTCAGTCACTAAACAGTAATAAGTTGGACAGTGATGGCCTGGGCACTATTTACCATGTATGTTTGGTATTACTACTCATATGAGTAGTGGCCCTGAATATTTATTTATTTATTTATAGCATTTATATCCCACATTTTCCCAACCAAGGGCAGGCCCAATGTGGCTTACAGAAATTTACAAAAATCATACATCAATTCTACAACAAACAGTCAACGACATTGTAGTGAAAGAGGTTAGAGAGTAATAGCAGAGGTGGGGAAATGTGGAAAGAGAAATTGAATTCAATAGGCAGCGGTGCGGGGAGGGTCAGGAGCGTAAGCTTTTCCGAATAAGAAGGTCTTAAGGTATTTTTTGAAGGTCGGATGATCAGGGGTAATTTTCACAAATGTAGGTAGACCATTCCACAGTTGTGCGCTAATATAGGAAAAGGTGGAGGCATAGGTGATTTTATACTTGAGGCTTTTGTAGATTGGGTAATGCAGATTTAAATACAAGCGAGCTGATCTGTGAGAGTTTCAAGGTGGTAAGCTGACAAGGGTGTCCATATACGCAGGGGCTTCTCCATAGAGAATTTTATGCACCAGAGCGCAAATTTTAAATATTATTTGGTCCTTGACAGGGAGCCAATGCAGTTTATATTAATTTAAGGGATGGCTCATTATCGGCCCTTAGAAGTTTTCTTCTGATATTCAGCACTATTTAACCAGTCAGTAATGACTGCTGATCAGTTAAATAGCATTTTTGCAGCTAGCCATGAATGTTAAGCTATGTCGCATGTCTTATTGTTAGGCACATATAATTCTATGCTAGATCAAATAAGATTAGCAGTTAAATCGGACTGCATAAATAGCAGTCCTATCTTTAGTCGCTATAACTTAACAGCTCAGCCGTTAAATATCGGCTTAACTGAGTATTCCTTTTTTTTTTCTCTAGCTGAACCCTTGGTGGTGTGTGTGTGAGAAATACTCTTCAAACCTGAGAGTAAATGCCCTGAACATTGGAGATAATTACTGATCAAGTGTTTTACTATCCTTATATTGATGTTTTTTTGTGATTTTCAGCGTCATATTTAATGTTCAGATTTAGTTGGTGATCGACTCCTGATGTAGGCCTAGTGGCCGAAATACAACCTGTGTCGAGTTGAACCTTGCTTACAATAAAGACCTTGTTTGGCATCTCACTGTCTAGATATCTGTGATATGGAGGGGCATTTTCGAAAGAAACATCTAAGTTGGAATTTGGACGTCTCTGTAAAATGTCCAAATTCGGAGGCGGGGAAAAGGTCATTTTTGAAAAAAGATGGATGTCCATCTTTGTTTTCAAAAATACCATGGATGTCCTTGGATTTGGACGTCTTTGATTTTCGACCATTTTTGAACACAAAGACGTCCAACAGAGGAGGAGTGGTTTAATGGTTAGTGCAGCAGACTTTGATCCTGGCAAGATGGGTTCAATTCCCACTGCTGCTCCTTGTGACTTTGGGCAGGTCAAATGCACAAGGGGTGTTTTTGGATATGACATCTGAGTCTGAATTTGGACATTTTTTTATAAAATGTCCAAAATCAGAACAGGAAAGGTAATTTTCTACAAAAAAAGTCTATCTTTACCTTTTGAAAGTGCTGTTTGGAAAAATGTTTTGTGATTTGGGGGAGGAAGGGAAGGTGATCCCCCGAGTCCCTCCAGTGGTCATCTGGTCATTTGGGACACCTCTTATGTAGAGTAGAGGAGTAACCTAATGGTCAGTGCAGCAGACTTTGAGGCATATTTTCAAAGCACTTTGGGAGGCTAAGTTCCATAGATTTCTATGGAACTTTGGGAGGCTAAGTGCTTTGAAAATGAGCTTGTTTGACTCTGGGGAAGTGGGTTCAATTCCCAGTGCAGCTAGTTTTTTTTTTTTTAAACAGGTCTAGCTCAAAACATCCAGGTTTTAGTCATGGACATCTTTGTTTTGTTCCATTATTGCTGAAAGACGTCCATGTCTTAGAAACGCCCAAGTCTCGCCTTAAACAAACCCCTAGCACACACCCCCTTGAGATTTGGATGTCCTTCTGACGGTCTTCAGAGAAAGACATCCAAAAAGAGGTTTTGATAATACTGATTTGGACGTTTCTGTGAGATAAACATCCAAATGCTGACTTACTTCACTTTTTGGACGTCTGTCTCTTTTGAAAATGAGCCTGTCATCTTCACTGTGTCTTTTTGTCTGCGGAAGTCAGAGCACCATTTATAGAATAATGTTCAGCACTCATTTTTTGTGCTCAAATTTGGTCATCATTTACTGAATCTAGCACAGTATGTGCATAAAGTTATGCATAGGCTGCTTGTTTGTATGTATGTAAGTTTTACTCACTGAAGTAAGGCATTTTTGGATTCAGAATTTGGAAGCAGTTCATTTATTTTTTTTTTTGTTACATTTGTACCCCGCGCTTTCTCACTCATGGCAGGCTCAATGCGGCTTATATGGGGCAATGGAGGGTTAAGTGACTTGCCCAGAGTCACAAGGAGCTGCCTGTGCCTGAAGTGGGAATCAAATTCAGTTCCTCAGTTCCCCAGGACCAAAGTCCACCACCCTAACCATTTACATACTTATGAAAATTTGAGTCATAAACATACATGTGTGAAAAAGAGCAGGTATAAATGTAAATGAATACATTTCCTTGGGGGTGATTTTCAAAATGGAAGTATGCTTTCATATTGTTTTTGAAAACTTGCAGGTACAGTGGGGGAAATAAGTATTTGATCCCTTGCTGATTTTGTAAGTTTGCCCACTGACAAAGACATGAGCAGCCCATAATTGAAGGGTAGGTTATTGGTAACAGTGAGAGATAGCACATCACAAATTAAATCCGGAAAATCACATTGTGGAAAGTATATGAATTTATTTGCATTCTGCAGAGGGAAATAAGTATTTAATCCCTCTGGCAAACAAGACCTAATACTTGGTGGCAAAACCCTTGTTGGCAAGCACAGCGGTCAGACGTCTTCTGTAGTTGATGATGAGGTTTGCACACATGTCAGGAGGAATTTTGGTCCACTCCTCTTTGCAGATCATCTCTAAATCATTAAGAGTTCTGGGCTGGCGCTTGGCAACTCGCAGCTTCAGCTCCCTCCATAAGTTTTCAATGGGATTAAGGTCTGGTGACTGGCTAGGCCACTCCATGACCCTAATGTGCTTCTTCCTGAGCCACTCCTTTGTTGCCTTGGCTGTATGTTTTGGGTCATTGTCGTGCTGGAAGACCCAGCCACGACCCATTTTTAAGGCCCTGGCGGAGGGAAGGAGGTTGTCACTCAGAATTGTACGGTACATGGCCCCATCCATTCTCCCATTGATGCGGTGAAGTAGTCCTGTGCCCTTAGCAGAGAAACACCCCCAAAACATAACATTTCCACCTCCATGCTTGACAGTGGGGACGGTGTTCTTTGGGTCATAGGCAGCATTTCTCTTCCTCCAAACACGGCGAGTTGAGTTCATGCCAAAGAGCTCAATTTTTGTCTCATCTGACCACAGCACCTTCTCCCAATCACTCTCGGCATCATCCAGGTGTTCACTGGCAAACTTCAGACGGGCCGTCACATGTGCCTTCCGGAGCAGGGGGACCTTGCGGGCACTGCAGGATTGCAATCCGTTATGTCGTAATGTGTTACCAATGGTTTTCGTGGTGACAGTGGTCCCAGCTGCCTTGAGATCATTGACAAGTTCCCCCCTTGTAGTTGTAGGCTGATTTCTAACCTTCCTCATGATCAAGGATACCCCACGAGGTGAGATTTTGCGTGGAGCCCCAGATCTTTGTCGATTGACAGTCATTTTGTACTTCTTCCATTTTCTTACTATGGCACCAACAGTTGTCTCCTTCTCGCCCAGCGTCTTACTGATGGTTTTGTAGCCCATTCCAGCCTTGTGCAGGTGTATGATCTTGTCCCTGACATCCTTAGACAGCTCCTTGCTCTTGGCCATTTTGTAGAGGTTAGAGTCTGACTGATTCACTGAGTCTGTGGACAGGTGTCTTTCATACAGGTGACCATTGCCGACAGCTGTCTGTCATGCAGGTAACGAGTTGATTTGGAGCATCTACCTGGTCTGTAGGGGCCAGATCTCTTACTGGTTGGTGGGGGATCAAATACTTATTTCCCTCTGCAGAATGCAAATAAATTCATATACTTTCCACAATGTGATTTTCCGGATTTAATTTGTGATGTGCTATCTCTCACTGTTACCAATAACCTACCCTTCAATTATGGGCTGCTCATGTCTTTGTCAGTGGGCAAACTTACAAAATCAGCAAGGGATCAAATACTTATTTCCCCCACTGTATATAGGCATATGAACAGCTATACAATTAACTCCATAATATTCTACTTCTATTAACTGATCATTTTATGAATTATAAAAGCATGTGGAAAAAGTTTTCAACTTTAGAGATAAGAGAATGGACAATAAGTACATAATTACATAAGTACGTAAGTATTGCCATACTGGGAAAGACCAAAGTTCCATCAAGCCCAGCATCCTGTTTCCACAGTGGCCAATCCAGATCACAAATACCTGGCAAGATCCCAAAAAAGTACAAAACATTTCATACTGCTTATCCCAGAAATAGTGGATTTTCCTCAAATCCATTTAATAACGGTCTATGGACTTTTCTTTTAGGAAGCCGTCCAAACCTTTTTAAAACTCCACTAAGCTAACTGCCTTTACCACATTCTCTGGCAACGAATTCCAAAGTTTAATTATATGTTGAGTGAAGAAAAATTTTCTCCGATTTGTTTTAAATTTACTACATTGTAGGTTCATCGCATGCCCCCTAGTCCTAGTATTTTTGGAAAGCGTAAACAGACGCTTCACATCTACCCGTTCAACTCCACTCATTATTTTATAGACGTCTATCATGCCTCCCCTCAGCCGCCTTTTCTCCAAGCTGAAGAGCCCTAGCCACTTTAGCCTTTCCTTATAGGGAAATCGTCCCATCCCCCTTATCATTTTCATCGTCCTTCTCTGCACCTTTTCTAATTCCACTATATCTTTTTTGAGATGCGGCGACCAGAATTGAACACAATATTCGAGGTGTGGTCACACCATGGAGCGATACAAAGGCATTATTTTGTAACGTTTTTGAAAGATATGAATTCAAACTGAACAATCACTTTAGGTTAGCTTATGTATTCAATTGTATATGACTGATGATCAGTAATTGGTTTCTCTCAAGAAAAAAAATCACTAGTAGTATTTGCTATTTTAAAGATCTTAATCTGAATATGTTGTTCACTGATTGCTCATGATAGAAAGAAATTGTGAACACTGTAGGAGGTGCATAAATGGATTGAAATTCTTTAGCATGATGAATATCAAGTAATAATAACTCATGCAGTATTTATTACTCAGTCTGAGCAATAGACAAGCTGAAAGGCATGTTCTGATAAGATGGATGCCCAAGAGATTAGCTTATGTTGAATCCCTGAGAAAGCAAGTAAAAGTCCCCTCTCTTGTTTCAGTTCTATTTTATCATATTAGATAAAGCAGAGAACAAAAATAATAATCTGGTAGCTAAAAATAGGTTGCTAAAAAGCACTGAGCAACTTATTTTCAAGCATTTGCCTTCCATTCATGATTCATTTTGCAAAGTTCTTTGAAATTATTCATCCTCACAAGTAAATTGAGTTTCTCTAAATTCACATTTGAAACCCAATAGTCAAACAAAAGTATGCTTGACAATTTCCTTATGACAGCAGTAAAGTTTGAGTGGATAGCTGAAATATTCATTGACGTATCCTAGGCGATATTAACTGTATTATGCTTACTAGCTCTTAGGAAGAGATATCCATGTATGGCAATTAGTAGTTGGTCATGTTGTTAATTAATAACTACTATCAAAAAGGACATTTTTATTCATAACCCATGATTTACTAATGTTTCAATTATCATTGGCAATCATTGACACAAATTATTGAATATAATGGAAGAAATTTAAAAAAACCCAATCAATTCAATAGAGGTGGCAAACAGATTAATGTAAATGCCGACACTGGCATTTAAATTAATGCTTATATTTAGCACTGCTATACATATACCCTCTAATTCATTTCACTTTATTCATTTATTACAATTTATATTTTGCTCTTATTCAGAGCAGAGTACAAACAAACATATATAATAAACATATAAAAACAAAGTAATACACAGACAAAATCAAACCAAGCAGTATAATCAACTAAAAGTCCTTCAAAACAGTGGCGTAGCCAAGGGTGGGCTTGGGTGGGCCCAGGCCCACCTACTTTGAGCTCAGGCCCACCAGTAGCAGCACACCTATGATGTGGCTGGCAGAGATTCCCAAGCTGAAAACTCCCAACAACTATCCCTCCTGCAAACCTTACAAATAGCAGATCTTCGCCTGCAAAAAGCAGTGACTGATACATACTGCTAACACCGACCCCAAAGCCTTCCCCTCTGACGTAGTCCCGCCTATGCAGAAAGAGGAAGCTGCATCAGTGGGAAGGATGTGGGGTCAACATGAGTACTGTCTATTAGTTGCTGCTTACTGCTGATGGAAATCTGCTATTTAAAAGGTGCACAGGAGAGGGGGGATATTTGAGAGACCATATGGCACGCAGGCGACAGAAGTAGAGACCAAATCACCTGTGGGATGGGGTGGGGTTCTTCTGCCCACCCATCTTGGGCCCAGGCCCATCCAAAATTGGGTGTCTGGCTACGCCCCTTCTTCAAAATTACTGTGCATTTCACAAACCTGCCAGTGCTAACAGGTGTTGTTTCAACAATTTTTTAAACAGTGCAGTTTTTCTACCTAGTGTGCCAAAAGTTAGGTGCCAATTAGATGTCTATCTTTTTGCACTCCAATGAAAGTTAAGCACCAAAATGGGGGTGAAATGGCAGTTAGTCTTCTAAATGCACTTAGGCACTGTTCTGTAACTTGACACAGAAGGGTCCAAGTGCGTAACTACAAATGGGGGAGTTCACATGGGTGGGTCATGGGCGTTCTGATTATTTTGGTGAGCGCCTTATTGAATTCTATCAGGTGCCCACACCCATTTTCAACTGCCATGAAGCAAGCATACGTGATGTTGCATAAATCTAGGTGCCCAATTGCTGATATACACTAGTATTCTATAATAGATTAAACAGACAATTTGCCATTATAGAATATTAACTTAACACCTAGATTTTGGGTGCTTAACTTTTGATGCTCTTTATAAAATTGCCCCCTAATCAACATTGTTGAATATACAGTGGGGGAAATAAGTATTTGATCCCTTGCTGATTTTGTAAGTTTGCCCACTGACAAAGACATGAGCAGCCCATAATTGAAGGGTAGGTTATTGGTAACAGTGAGAGATAGCACATCACAAATTAAATCCGGAAAATCACATTGTGGAAAGTATATGAATTTATTTGCATTCTGCAGAGGGAAATAAGTATTTGATCCCCCACCAACCAGTAAGAGATCTGGCCCCTACAGACCAGGTAGATGCTCCAAATCAACTCGTTACCTGCATGACAGACAGCTGTCGGCAATGGTCACCTGTATGAAAGACACCTGTCCACAGACTCAGTGAATCAGTCAGACTCTAACCTCTACAAAATGGCCAAGAGCAAGGAGCTGTCTAAGGATGTCAGGGACAAGATCATACACCTGCACAAGGCTGGAATGGGCTACAAAACCATCAGTAAGACGCTGGGCGAGAAGGAGACAACTGTTGGTGCCATAGTAAGAAAATGGAAGAAGTACAAATGACTGTCAATCGACAAAGATCTGGGGCTCCACGCAAAATCTCACCTCGTGGGGTATCCTTGATCATGAGGAAGGTTAGAAATCAGCCTACAACTACAAGGGGGGAACTTGTCAATGATCTCAAGGCAGCTGGGACCACTGTCACCACGAAAACCATTGGTAACACATTACGACATAACGGATTGCAATCCTGCAGTGCCCGCAAGGTCCCCCTGCTCCGGAAGGCACATGTGACGGCCCGTCTGAAGTTTGCCAGTGAACACCTGGATGATGCCGAGAGTGATTGGGAGAAGGTGCTGTGGTCAGATGAGACAAAAATTGAGCTCTTTGGCATGAACTCAACTCGCCATGTTTGGAGGAAGAGAAATGCTGCCTATGACCCAAAGAACACCGTCCCCACTGTCAAGCATGGAGGTGGAAATGTTATGTTTTGGGGGTGTTTCTCTGCTAAGGGCACAGGACTACTTCACCGCATCAATGGGAGAATGGATGGGGCCATGTACCGTACAATTCTGAGTGACAACCTCCTTCCCTCCGCCAGGGCCTTAAAAATGGGTCGTGGCTGGGTCTTCCAGCACGACAATGACCCAAAACATACAGCCAAGGCAACAAAGAAGTGGCTCAGGAAGAAGCACATTAGGGTCATGGAGTGGCCTAGCCAGTCACCAGACCTTAATCCCATTGAAAACTTATGGAGGGAGCTGAAGCTGCGAGTTGCCAAGCGACAGCCCAGAACTCTTAATGATTTAGAGATGATCTGCAAAGAGGAGTGGACCAAAATTCCTCCTGACATGTGTGCAAACCTCATCATCAACTACAGAAGACGTCTGACCGCTGTGCTTGCCAACAAGGGTTTTGCCACCAAGTATTAGGTCTTGTTGCCAGAGGGATTAAATACTTATTTCCCTCTGCAGAATGCAAATAAATTCATATACTTTCCACAATGTGATTTTCCGGATTTAATTTGTGATGTGCTATCTCTCACTGTTACCAATAACCTACCCTTCAATTATGGGCTGCTCATGTCTTTGTCAGTGGGCAAACTTACAAAATCAGCAAGGGATCAAATACTTATTTCCCCCACTGTATATATTCTGTGGCGGCAATGTAGCCAGGAATTTTTCACAGGGGGTGCATCTCCCACTCCCCATGCCACTCGTGTGCCCCCATGCTGTCCCTCAGTATCCCTGCACTCCCTCTCCCATCCATACTTTCAAATTGCCTCCACTCTAGTCTTACCCAGGCAGCAGCATTCATAAGCTGCCTGCGCCTGCACCAGGACTTTCTCTCACTTTGAACCATTCCATCCATCACAAAACAAGAAGTCATTCTAGAAGGTGTAGGACGGTTCAGAGTGAGGTGACCTGAAGGGGGGGGGGGGGGGGGTATTGCAGAGCTTTGCCGGGAAGGGAAGTGAACAATGTCAGACAGTTCATCTGCATTCTCCCTCCTGCCCTTCGTGGTGGAGGATGGCAGAGAGAATGCAGATAAACTGTCTGAGGGGTGTATGCAACACACGCATCTTGAATAGATATGCCACTGTTCTGTGGTTACTATCACTGCTGCTGTCCATTTAGTTTAGCCTCCTAGTCATCAAGCTTAAACTAAATGTATATATTTTCTAGAGAGAGACTGAATATCACCACCATCTGGATACTTTGTACACCCTGCCTTCGCTAATTGGCTATATGGTTTGATACTATCCAAGTGAAGGGCAATTCTATAACTGGGTGCCTGCATTTTTGCATCCTTAGCAAACGTAAATGTAGAAAATACTAGCAGTTATACACATAAATGTACACTTACCCACAAAAGAAACAACAGGGTGCTTAAGCACTAATCTGTATGGGTGTGCATAACTGGCATAGAGACAAATTTTAGAAAATGCATGCATGTGGACACATAAACATTTATGGCCAAATATGTGTACCTAGACCAAGATCTTGTAAGCTAGGTTGTAGACATGTATATGTAATCTAAAATGGCCACCTGGTGCCACCTTGAAATAAACATTAAAAAAATCTAGCTTTGGCAGATGTTAGCTGTATATCCTGCTTATTTTCGAACGAGAAGGCTGGCTATCTTACGACACAAATCGGGAGATGGCTGGCCTTCTCCTAAACCCGGCCAAATCGGTATAATCGAAAGCTGATTTTGGCCTTTAAAAGGTGCCCCAACTGACCAGATGACCACCGGAGGGAATTGGGGATGACCTCCCCTTACTCCCCCAGTGGTCACCAATCCCCTCCCACCCAAAAAAATATAAAAAACATTTTTTGCCAGCCTCTATGCCAGCCTCAAATGTCATACCCAGCTCCATGACAGCAGTATGCAGGTCCCTGGAGCAGTTTTAGTGGGTACTGCAGTGCACTTCAGGCAGGTGGACCCAGGCCCATTCCCCCCTACCTGTTACACTTGTGGTGGTAAATGTGAGCCCTCCAAAACCCACCAGAAACCCACTGTACCCACATCTAGGTGCCCCCTTCATCCCTAAGGGCTACGGTAGTGGTGTACAGTTGTGGGTAGTGGGTTTTGGGGGGCTCAGCACACAAGGTAAGGTAGCTATGTACCTGGGAGCAATTTATGAAGTCCACTGCAGTGCCCCCTAGGGTGCCCGGTTAGTGTCCTGGCATGTCAGGGGGACCAGTGCACTATGAATGCTGGCTCCTCCCACGACCAAATGGCTTGCATTTGGTCGTATTTGAGATGGGCGTCCTTGGTTTCCATTATCGCCGAAAATCGGAAACGACCAAGTCTAGGGACGACCTAAATGTCAAGATTTGGGCGTCCCCGACTGTATTATCGAAACGAAAGATGGCCGCCCATCTTGTTTCGATAATACAGGTTTCCCCGCCCCTTCGCCGGGAAATCCTATGAGAATGTCCTCAGGAAAACTTGGACGCCCCTTTTGATTATGCCCTTCTTTGACATTTTTGGACGATGGACTTTTTTGGCTATTTTGAAATGTCCATCTGCTTTGAAAATGAGTGCTATTGTTAGCAAAGTTTCACTACATTTATTTCAGAAGCATTTTGACTGTAGAACAGTGTAATCGCCTTGCACTCAAGGCAACATTATTCTTTTTGTTTGTTTCTAAAGTAAAAATTATTTCTCTTTTCAGTGACTACTAGCAGTGATTTGAATACATTCAGTTACCTTGTTTTCTCTAGCTAATGTCAGATCTTTGATGGTAATAAACATTATTTGCTAATTCCTTTTCATTTCAGAGACATGATTTCTCATAGGTCACTGCTCAGAAATCCTTCATTTTATACCTAGGTAATTAATCATGCTACCTTGGTCTTTCTGCAGATAAATTCATTGGGCTGGTTAATTGTTTTATGAAAGCAATCAATATACTTTCTGCAATGCAACAAATGTAAACGTATTTCCCCATTCATCCATGTTAACATATCCATGTAGCACCTATTACTGATTTGTTTCATTTCTTCAAATATTTGGACTTGCACCAGAGTACATGACAAACCTAATAGAACTACCTACACACAATGCAATCAGAGGAGCAAGAACATATCTCAACCTCCACTTTCCCAAATGTCAATGCCTGATACACAAATCTTCATACTCAACCAACTTCACATACATCTGCCCCGAAAACACCTGAAAGCTGTATTTTGGCGATCTATTTTGGCGGCGGCGCAACAGCTGGCCAGAGCCATATTATTGAAAAAGATGGCCGGCCATCTTTTTTTTCAATAATACAGTTTAGCCCGGCCAAATGCCAGAGTTCACCGGGTTTGAGATGGCCGGTTTTGTTTTTCAGCGATAATGGAAAAAAATGCCGGCGATCTCAAACCCGGCGAAATCCAAGGCATTTGGTCTTGGGAGGAGCCAGCATTTGTAATGCACTGGTCCCCCTCACATGCCAGGGCACCCTAGGGGGCACTTCTAAAAATGTTTAAAAATAAAAAAAAAGCTCCCAGGTGCATAGCTCCCTTACCTTGGGTGCTGAGCCCCCCAAATCCCCCCAAACCCACTCCCCACACCTCTACTTCATTACCATAGCCCTTATGGGTGAAGGGGGGCACCTACATGTGGGTACAGTGGGTTTTGGGGGGGGGGGTTTGGAGGGCTCAACACTTAGCACCACAAGTGTAACAGGTAGGGGGGGATGGACCTGGGTCTGCCTGCCTGAAGTGCACTGCACCCATTAAAAACTGCTCCAGGGACTTCCATACTGCTGTCAGGGACCTGGGTATGACATTTGAGGCTGGGAAAAAAGTGTTTTATTTTTATTTTTTTCGTGTGGGAGGAGGTTGGTGACCACTGGGGGACTACGGGGAGGTCATCCCCCATTCCCTCCAGTGGTCATCTGGTCAGTTGGGGCTCCTTTTTGAGGCTTGGTCGTGAAAATAAAAGGACCAACTAAACCCAGCGAAATACTGCTTAACGCCGCTTTTTTCCCATTATCCTCGAAAGCCGGCCATCTGGTAGCCACACCCATGCCCGCCCATGTCCCGCCTTCACTTCGCCAGCGACACGCCCCTTTGAACTTTTGCCGGCAAGGCGACGGGAAAGCGGCAATGCTGTCAAAAAAGCAGCTTTCAATTATACCGATTTCGCCATTTTTCCGAGATCGTCGGCCATCTCCCGATTTATGTTGGAAGATGGCCGGCGATCACTTTCGAAATAAGCCTGATGGTCTTTATCTGCCTTCATTTTTCTATGTTTCTATACCACTTAAAATTGGACTCTGCTTTTTGGCATATCTCATTTATATGCATAAAATGTTTTATAAAATTACCATGAAAGAGAGTGACTATGAAAATTTATAAGGCATTTAGGCTGTGAAGAAAGGGCCTGCAGATAAACCATCACAGGTTTTGTGAAGTACCTTGCATGTCAGACATTGCAATCCCTGGGTGTACGAAGAGAAGTGTTGGGAGAGTGCCTAAACAGAGTTCTTTTTGTATTAAAATAACAAAATTAAAAAAAAAAAACCTTGTGTGAGATAGAATTAGAGTAGAAGATGCTGTGAAATGTCTTGCAAATCAAAAGAGATGCTTTCTTGACTAAGAGAAAGTAAAGTTGATAAAAAGAAGATTCCTGATGAGAGGAGTGGATGATCCTGTGGAGAGGAGAGGTATTGTGCTAGAGGAAGAAAAGAATAATTTAATGCAATTTAGTTTAATTTATTACATCATTTATAGTCTACCCAAAAAGGCCAAGGCAGGTAACATTCAATAATAAAATTCTAAATTCAACAACATAATGTGTACTGTAATTAATACAAAATTAAAAGAATATGATATAAGTACAACATAAAAAGATATCAGAAACATGATCAAAGTAACACCTAATCAAAATATTAAATCTAAAAGCTCCCTACCCAATCTACCCAAAATAAGTTATTCAAATTACATCATTTATGCTCTCTTATCACTTCAAATTTACTACTATTAACTACTACTACAATTACTTTTTATAATTTCTATAGAACAATGAGATATATGCTGTGTTGCATAACTACACATAAGATAGTCCTTACTCCATGGAACTTACAATGTCGGTGTCGGAAATGGTATTTCAAGCGGATGAGTCAGAGAAACTTTCTGACTTCACGGTAAACCTGGAGGACGTAATGGGGTAGTTCAGCAAACTGAAGAGTAGCAAATCTCCTGGACCGGATGGTATTCATCCTAGAGAACTGATAGAACTGAAAAATGAGCTTGCGAAGCTACTGCTAGTGATATGCAACTTATCCTTAAAATCGAGCGTGGTACCAGAAGATTGGAGGGTGGCCAATGTAACGCCCATTTTTAAAAAAGGCTCCAGGGGAGATCCGGGAAATTATAGACCGGTGAGTCTGACGTCAGTGCCGGGGAAAATGGTAGAGGCTATTATTAAAAACAAAATTACAGAGCACATCCGAGGACATGGATTACTGAGACCAAGTCAGCATGGCTTTTGTGTGGGGAAATCTTGCCTGACCAATTTACTTCAATTCTTTGAAGGAGTAAACAAACATGTGGACAAAGGGGAACCGGTTGATATTGTGTATCTGGATTTTCAAAAGGTGTTTGACAAGGTACCTAATGAAAGTCTACAGAGAAAATTGGAGGGTCATGGGAGAGGAGGAAATGTCCTATTGTGGATTAAAAGCTGGTTGAAGGATAGGAAACAGAGAGTGGGGTTAAATGGTCAGTATTCACAATGGAGAAGGGTAGTTAGTGGGGTTCCTCAGGAGTCTGTGCTAGGACCGCTGCTTTTTAATATATTTACAAATGATTTAGAGATGGGAGTAACTAGCGAGGTAATTAAATTTGCTGATGATACAAAGTTATTCAAAGTTGTTAAATCGCGACAGGATTGTGAAAAATTACAAGAGGACCTTACGAGACTGGGAGACTGGGCGGCTAAATGGCAGATGACGTTTAATGTGAGCAAGTGCAAGGTGATGCATGTGGGAAAAAAGAACCCGAATTATAGCTACGTCATGCAAGGTTCCACGATAGGAGTTACGGACCAAGAAAGGGATCTGGGAGTCGTCGTCGATAATACGCTGAAACCTTCTGCTCAGTGTGCTGCTGTGACTAGGAAAGCGAATAGAATGTTGGGTATTATTAGGAAAGGTATGGAAAACAGGTGTGAGGATGTTATAATGCCGTTGTATCGCTCCATGGTGCGACTGCACCTTGAGTATTGTGTTCAATTCTGGTCGCCGCATCTCAAGAAAGATATAGTAGAATTGGAAAAGGTGCAGCGAAGGGCGACTAAAATGATAGCGGGGATGGGACGACTTCCCTATGAAGAAAGATTAAGGAGGCTGGGGCTATTCAGCTTGGAGAAGAGATGGCTGAGGGGAGACAGGATAGAGGTATATAAAATAATGAGTGGAGTGGAACAGGTGGATGTGAAGCGTCTGTTCACGCTTTCCAAAAATACTAGGACTAGGGGGCATGCGATGAAACTACAGTGTAGTAAATTTAAAGCAAATCGGAGAAAAGATTTCTTCACCCAACGTATAATTAAACTCTGGAATTTGTTGCCGGAGAAAGTGGTGAAGGCGGTTAGCTTAGCAGAGTTTAAAAAGGGGTTGGACGGTTTCCTAAAGGACAAGTCCATAAACCACTACTAAATGGACTTAGGAAACACCCACAATTCCAGGAATAACATGTGTAGAGTGTTTGTACGTTTGGGAAGCTTGCCAGGTGCCCTTGGCCTGGATTGGCCGCTGTCGTGGACAGGATGCTGGGCTCGATGGACCCTTGGTCTTTTCCCAGTGTGGCATTACTTATGTACTTATATGTACTTATGACAGCAAAACAGGACAAATAAGAGAAGTTAATATGGGAATTGGGAATGTTTAAAAACAACATGGTTATGAATAGAAGAATAAGGAGTTGATATTTTATAGCAGCCTCAAATTGGTAAACTCTTAAGTGGGGTTTGAACAGGTTAAGAGATGAGATCACACCCATACCCAGCCAGGCTTAGTAGTGGAGAATGGGACTGCACCCTCCAATGAGGGGGCTCGGCTGGGAATCCTATTTATTCCTCTGCAAATAACTCTCAAGTAAGCAGTCCTCAGGAGTCAGGTGTTTGGAAACTTCTTATCCCTAAAGTGGTGGTATTACCACCACACAAGGCCACTGGTTCACAAACACCTAATTGGAGAAGGAGCATCACAAAATGGCAGAGTTTTTGTTGGAATGAAGAAAGATTACAGAGGAACTATTCAGTGCAAAATAACTGTGGATATGGGTGTGATAGTACCTGGGACTGATTTAATGTACTTGCACTATTATACAGCCCATAGATATAAAATAGGATGCAAAGCATTCAAGGGCCCTTTTACCAAAGAGTTGGAGCGCAGCAATGGGCTTGCTGCATGCCAATACGGATCTACTGCCGGGCTACCACAGGAACCTAGCGGTAGGTCCCACCCCCAGCGCGGGTTGGGGGGGAACATTTTCTATTTTTGTAGCGCTGGTACTTACCCAGTGGTGATCACTGCCTGGTTACCACTGGGTTAGCATGGGAGCCCTCACCGCCGCCTCAGTGGGTGATGGTAAGTGCTCCCCCCCCCCACCCCCACGAAATGGCCATGCGGTAAGTGGTTCAATTACTGCACAGCCATTTCTTAAAAAAAAAAAAAAAAGAAGACAGCATTTTACCCTCTGTGGGAAAAAGAGGCCTCGGAGCGCGTCAAAAACACACGCTGATGCTAGCACAGGCCCACATTTACCGTAGCTTAGTAAAAGGACCCCTTAGTGCACAGTAATGTCCATTAGCACACGGTAAACTTTAGTAAATGGGCCCTAACATTTCCTAGCATAGATCAGCACTGTTAAAATGTGTTTACTAATAATTTGTGACAAAGATCCTGACTGTCTCTATTTGATTTACAAACCCTGTACGATGTACGGACTAAAACTAAGAGGATTGCCAATCTTCTGGTGTCCCTGACAGTACATGTTCTCATCCCAGTGATGTGAAATATGGAAGATAGCGCTCTTCATCTTGGAAACGTCAGTGGGTCATTGTATCTTTAATCAAATTCATGTATATTTCTTTAATAATAGAGTAAATCACACCATATTGTCAGAAAAATAACTGAACAGTAAATAAAAATATACAAAATGAAAGCTAGCCAACACAGAGTAAATGTGCTCTGTAAACATATTTCCTACAACGTTTTACTAAATGTCCATACAGTGTTCTAAAGGTTTGAAGAATATAACAATTTACTATAGGATAAAGTCATCACAATTGACTTATCGTGCACGAAAGGTCAGTGCTATTCTGTTGCACTGAAATAAAATCCTAAAACACACAGGAGGGATAATTCAGCAGTGGCTTGAATTATATTAAAAGGTTACTGGCTAGGAAACAGTTTTTGGTCTTTTCGAAAGATTCTGTATAAGTTGGGTACCTAAATTTGGGTGCGGATTCCAGATCTAACTAGTCAATTAAGCGCTAGCAATCAATAACTGGTGTTAACAAGCACCTAATTGTCAGCAATTAAGACTTCCATGCAAATCTTCTCTATGCTCTATTCTATAACGTGCTCATAAAAGGGCCCGTTTACTAAGCCGCGTAGGCACCTATGAGCGCCCAACGCATGCCAATTCCAAACTACTGCCTGGCTACCGCGTGGCCCAGATGGTAATTTCATTTTTTACGTGTGCCAACTAAGCACGCCGGAAAATATATTTTATTTTCTGGCACGTGGTGCTAACCGGACGGTAATCGGCATTGTATGTGTGCTGATGATTACCGCTAAGTGAATGGATGGTGGAAAAGTCCCAGGCCCAAAATGTATGCAAGTCAGTTTTCATGTCTATTTTCAGCCAAAAAAAAAGCCCACGTTGGGGCGACAGTAGCTCCAGATTGGCATGTGCTAAGCCCGCGGTGGGTGCTGTTTGGTAAAAGGGTCCCTGAATCTGGCCCTTCATTACTAAAGAAATATTCACACAATGAGTTCATAGTTTTCTATCTTTGACTAGTTGGAAAAGGCTTTGAGCTAATTTGGATTCATTGATATTGCGCTAAAATCAGAGGAGGCCAAGAGTTTTCATTATATGGTAAAACTAAAACCTGAAATCTGAATCATAAAGATCTAGCAGCCCATAAACATTCTATAGAACAAATCAATTACTGCATGTGACAACAGGTTATTGCAATTTTCTATGATACATTTTTCAAGAATCTGCAAATTTCTAGGACTGATATAAAAAATGTTTGCATAATGGAGTTAAAGCACATTCCTATCATGATCTGTCTGCTGAAAAACAAAATATAATGTCAATTCAGAACAAGTATATATTTACTTGTACTTCCCTATATCATAAACTGAATACATGAAGATATACAGGTCAATATGCAAAAGGATTTATATGTTTGTCAGCAGCTGGCAAACAATTACAGGAGGCAATTCTATAAATTGGTGTCTCAATTTAGTCACACTGATGCTGTGGGCTGAGTGCCAATTCTGTAACGATATCCATGCGGCATGATGCCGTTAAGGTATAAATGGGAGCACCTACACGCGTCAAGTGATATGCATAACTAATAGTATTCTATAAGTTACACCCATCACTTGGAGACATTCCCATGGCCTACTCATGCTCTGCCTACATATAAGTTCCCACTGCAATTATGCAATATAGCACTTAGGGTGGAAGTTATCAAGGTGCACCTTGATTTACCATGGGATTCAGCAACCTATGGTTTCTCAGTGATAAAAAAATAATTCTGATTGTGAGTCACCTCACAAGCAGTGTTATTCTTTATGCCCAGGTGCATCAGGACTCAAAGTCACAGCCTGATGTTCCCAAACCCAATCTTAAAGGAGCAAAGGAGCTGCTGGTAATTTCCCACATCACGTGCCCCAACCCCTGATGAAAACCTCCATCATGAGCCACCTAACTCATGTTCAATCTTCCCCCAATGAAAATCCTTCCAACCACTGAAGGTCCCCTTTCTCTATTATTGATAGCCTAAGAGTCCTTTCCCTGTTGGTGTAGTGGTTCATGAGCAGATGTGATCCCCATTCACTCCTCTCCCAATTGGCACCACCTCCAAAATGCCCATGATTTTAGAATATACCTGTTCCGTGCATAATTCAGGAGTCAATATTTACACCAAGTTTTACTTGGTGTAACTGCCTGTGACTAAATTTAGTCACATGGACATGCGCTCTTCGTATTCTATAAACCACATGGAAATTTAGGCTTACTCTATAAAGTATGCCTACATTTAGGTGTACTTTATAGAATATGTTTATGCATATTTCATTTTAGCAACAATTGTTTAGGCATGGTATATAGAATCTAATCCTAGGTGCATAAACAGAAGCAATCAAAACTCTAATTTTGCCAAGCTATCCCACAGTTCTAAGAAATATGCTTTCTTTTGGAGCAATTAGATGCTCAGCTCTAAAATCCAACTCCTTCCCTATCATTATCCTCTCGTTTGTTTTTTAGTCCAACACTCCTCCTTGCCAGATGCCTAATCTCCCAGATCTCTTGATCAAACATGACCACTACAGGAATCAGGAAGCATTCACTGGAGGTAGAGGGTACCAATAAAAAACAACAACAACAAAATGCTTCCAGCATGTTTCACAAGTTTTCCTTTCTCAACATCCTTCCTGTACTCACAGCCTTGCTCTTACCTCTGGTTTTGACCTCTGACATCTTCGATGAACCTGTACCATGCGAAGTGCTGTGTATTGCTCCTTATGGACTGGTGCTCGTATTTTCTTTTCAGGTATTGTGATCCCAGAAACCTAAAGTGGATAGGACTTGACACTTTAGTCTGGGATCTATTTGTGGTGATATTAGTACAGAGAAGATCAGCATCTCTCTGAGGAACTGTTTACAGCTGAAACTTCAAGAAGAAATTAAATTAAATTGTATGGCATAGTACGTACTGAAGCTAAAGATGCTGATTGCAAGCAACAGACAAATTACCTGCTTCTAAATGCTAGTGATGTTTAAAAAATGCCATTGGTACTGGCTTAATAAATATAAAGTTTGATATGCTAAAAATGCAATTAAAAAACTTTTAGTTTAGAGTTACACAGTTTCACTTAGTTGCAACAATTTAAAGTGTTCATATTTTGGATATATTTATTTTCTGATTATGAATATAAAGCTGAAGAAGTGAAAAGCCCACTTGATCCATTGGTTCATTGCTTTTTCACTTTGATGTGAAACAAAATAACCTACCATGACTGGTACCTTGTCTTCAGTGATGCATGGTAGGATGCTGAATTGAAATGGGGTTTATATAAACTGTTTACTAAGGGAAAGCTAAAACATTTACTGACAATATGGGAGTTTCAACCTTAATAATATATATAAAAAAAAGTATTTATACATTTAAAAAACATAATCAGAGGTAACTAGGGATTCAGTCAGTTGGATGGTCCCTTTTGAAATATGTTGAAGATGACAGTTCACTGGGCTTTGAACCATAGGAGAACCAAAGTACCACATCAGCAGAAGTGATATATGTGATCTTGTATGCTCGTATGTTACCACAGGAACTGCCAAACCTTTTACTATGGTGGAACCCCTTAAATATTTTTTTCATATAAAGAGGAACCATCAATTTATGTAAGCATATATATGTTCATGTAAACCAACCATAAATGTCCATGCAAATGATGTTGATAATATGTATTCTAAAAAATTACTAAAAAAATTCAAAATCCTCTTCTGACAAAAACTTTCAAATCCAAACTAAAGGGGTATTCATTATAACAATTAATTTAAAGATTACCTTCAGTGCGATGAATGAGCCAGTCTCTCCTTGGACAATTGTTGAATATTTGGCCTGTTTGTTGATAAATACAGTCACAGCTCTTCATTGACAGTAAATAAACAATTTCTTATTCTACTCTTAATGTTTGTCAGAGATGAAAATGCTTGTTCACACTGATAAAAAAAACAAACATTGCAATAGATCTCACAGACTGATTCTGTACTCCTGATGCAGGATATAAGGCCGAAACACAGCCTGTGTTGAGTCCCTTCTGCTGCAAGCCAACAGCAATTGTAATAAAGGACTTTTGAAGTAATTTGTTTGCACACTTCTGTTTTATGGTACTGTGGTTATTCTCCATTGTTTACAAAATATAGGTAATCTCTATAAGGCATTCTTTCAAAATTGCATAGAACAGAGACCAAAAATAAACGAGGACAATCTTCTAAAGCTCTTTTTCTAATTAAATACCAATTCATCTGAATGAAAGAGTAGTCCAAAAACTGATCACCTTTAAATTGGCTTAACTTACATATAGGAATCCACAACATGCACCCTTTAGCCAATTTAAGGGAAGACATACATGGGCGCATATTTTGGGTGAGGTTAGGAAATCACATCAGAGAAGAGTAAGTGTGGTACCTGTGCCCAGAGTTATTGATTTTGAAGATACGTTTCATCAGAGGTGAGCAGCCTTCTTGGTGATCTTGCCCCTGCCTTTAAGTCCTGGCCCAAAGGATCTATATAACATCTTATGTGGGTTTTTGTTTCAGGAGGAATACAGCTTAGTGGGGTTTAACCTAGCAGCTGCCCCTCTTTTGACTATCAACCCCTCTGTTTCTTTTGATTGCTTGTTCTCTTCCTTATTTGAAAAGTTGCAAGGTGGTTCATCTAAACTTTTCCTTCCTAGGTACCACTTCCATTGGCCACTGTAACATGATTCAATAAAGATCCAAGCTGACAAGGCTTCTGAATAAGTCAGCAACGCAAGCGTTGTATGTGGCAGGGGTGTGGCCAGAAGTCCAAGATAGGGAGTTCCCAAATGTGGACTGAGGGGGCCCGATATTCCCTCCCCCTCCTCCTGTAGCTACTGTTGCAATAAAATATTACATTTGCTGGCGGAGATGCCAAGTCCTGCCAAAGACATCTCCTGCCTGAGTCCTGTCTGTGCTGAATGAGCAGCACTTAATTCAGCAAGCATGCTTCAGCTGCTAATGCTGGTTGTCCTGCACATGCTCAGTTCAGGTCTGAGCATGCACGGGAGATCCGGCATTAGTGACCAAAGTGCGCCTGCTGAATTAAGTGCTGTTCATTCAGCACAGGCGGGACTCATGCAGGAGATGTCTTTGGCTGGCGGGGCTTGGCATGAAAGCAGAGGGGATACGAGCCAAAGGTGAGGGGGGAGAGGGTCAGGCCCTCAAGGCCTCCTGTGAAACCACAAAGAGGCCAGATTGTAAATCTTGAACTCCTTTTCCAGCTACTATAATTACTACATGTGCACTTTAACTCTGGCTGGAGATTGGGTCAGATGATCATACTCCCTTATAGTCAGGATGCCGATGACATCACTCTCACCATACATCTGTACATGCTCCTCTAGAAGATGGGTATTACATAAAGGTACACCAAAACCACATCCTCTTTGTGCACCACTTCATGTTCAACCTTCATGCACAGACTTGAATGTTGCCTCTGAATGTCTTTTATTACCTTCTACTACTACTACTACTATTTAGCATTTCTATAGCGCTACAAAGCGTACGCAGCGCTGCACATACATAGAAGAAAGACAGTCCCTGCTCAAAGAGCTTACAATCTATAATTTGTTTTGAGCCTATATAGTTTATTTTTTTTTATGTAGGGTTTATACCAGCGTTTCCCAAGCTGTGCGCCAAGGCACCCTGGCACACTGCAGCGAACTCTCTGGGGTGTGATGACAAATTCTGACCTCCCTCCCTCCCATCTGAACCACTACTGCAGACAGCAGTGGCAGAAAAACAGCAGCAACAACAAAACAAGTGCAGGGCTGGAACAGCCTTCAAGCATGTGCTGTCAGTTCTGTCAGTCCTCTGCCCCCAGAACTGGAAGTTGACGTCACCGGGGGGGGGGGGGGGGGGGGGGGAAGGACCAGCAGAGCCGATAGCCCATGCCTGAAGGATGCTGCAGCCCCATGCTTGCTTTATTTTGTTTTGTTTTGGCACAGCCACTGGGGACACAGAGCACACAGCCTTCGGGACTCACAGAGGTGACTACCGAGGAGGTTGAATGAAAACAGGAGACGGGATGAAGTGAAAAAGTTGAAGTCAATAGGTCATCCCTTCCCATTCAAAACAAAGCAAGCAAACCTATGAGCTGCTGCATCCAGGTTGTCATTCTTTATTGTTGGTAGCATTTTTTATTTAATCTCACATATTTTTAAACATGCTGACTTGTGCAACATACAGATGTACAAAGAGCAAGTATAATAACAGAATAACTTTTCACAGGTAGAGTAGTAATTTGTTATAAATCATAATCAGTGTGTCATTTGGAGAGGCTGGTTATAGGGACACCCTAGCACTGTTATATTTGTGCAGAGAAAAAGATGGAGACCTGTGTGGCCGGGGGGGGGGGGGGGGAGGGAGGGCAGAGACCTGTGAGGCCAGGGGGCAGAGACCTATGTGGTTAGAGGGGGCGAAGATTGGTGTGGCCTGGGGGGTGCCACGAAAAATTGCTCAGACACGAAAAGTGTCGTGAACTTAAAAAGTTTGGGAACCACTGGTTTATACTCATGTTTTTATTTTAAGAGATGTAGTACCAGGTCTGATTATTTTATTTAAAGATGGAATATTAAGAAGTTTCCAAATGCTAAAAAAAAAAAACAGACCCCTGGATTCTATATAGCGAGCCTGGAGATCCGTGCTGAAATTGGTGTGGATTTTATAATAACATGCATAAGTTAATTGGCTTAACAAGCTAATCAACATTGATAACAGCTTAATAAGAAATAATGAGCACTAATTGGCACTGATTAGAATTTACGCGCACAACTCCCTAAGCATAGTCTATAATGAAGTGCGCTGAACTTCTAACGCATGCATACAAAAAGGGTTGTGGTTATGGGCAGGGAAATGGACATTTTGTGGGTGTTCTGAAATGTATGCACTGGGATTTACACCATATTTTTATTGATGTAAATGTGTAGTTTTAGGTGCTGAGATATCAACTAAGTGTATTCAATAATCGGTGACCAAATATAGGTGCCTATTATAGAATACGCTTAGTGAGCACTGATTTTAGAACTGATTTTAGGTGCCATATATAGAATCTCCTCCAGAACCTATAAATATAGTGCATGCTTTATTAAAAAGTGAATCACTAGGTAAATCTAAAGTTGAGAATTATCGTCCTGTTTCCTCACTTCTTTAATTGGCCAAAGTACTGGAAAAGTTGGTACTTTATCAGTTACAAGATTTTTCAGATCAACATCAGATTTTAGACTTGGGACAATTTGGATTTTGCCCTAAGTATTCAACAGAAATGTTGATTTCAGAGTCGAAGAGTTGGTTTTGATAAGGGTGAATCCTTTTTTCTAGTTATCCTAGATATTTTATCAACAGCTTTTGATACTGTCCATCAGGGATTGGAAACATTGGGTATATAGGAGCAAGTTTTGATGTGGTTTAGGTCATTTTTAAGTGACAGATGTTTCCGAGTACATGTGGAGCATAATGTATCATCTTGGGTTACAATGACTTCTGGGGTACCTCAAGTTCCACCATGTCCCTAGTACATTTTAATATTTGCATGCTTCCTGTCTGTAAATTGTTGGCAGGATTAGGTTTATCTTGTAAAATCTATGAGGATGATATTCAAATTTGTATGCCCATTTTGAAGTCTGTAGAAAAACCTTTGGATTTTTTACAGCTTTGCTTGCAAACTATTAATTCTTGGATGAATGCCAATAGGCTGAAATTGAGTATATCAAAAATACAAGACTTGGCTTTGTCCTACTCTTCTTTTTTGGACACTATTCCAATTCTGCATGTGATTAAGTATTTTGGGGTTATATTAGATTCATCCTCGTCATTCCAGTGACACATTAACATGTTAGTGAAGAAGATCTTTTATAAATTGAGAATGTTGCATTGGTTGAAGGATTTTTTGTTGAGGGCAAATTTTAGGACAGTGGTACAATCTCTTATGACACCCTTATTTGATTATTGTAATTTGATATTTTTAGGCTTGCCTTTGTACTTGATTAAACCTTTGCAGATGGTGTAGAATGCATCAGCGCAACTTCTTTCTGGGTTTTCTAGATTGGATCACATTTCTCCAGTATTTCATGATTTACATTGGCTACTGGTGAAATGGAGAATACAGTATAAAGCATTGAGTCTGACTTATAGAGTTGTAACAGGTGATGTTTCTACCCTTTAGCTACTGTACTAAGAATTTACTGTCCATCACATCCTCTTAGATCTTCTGATAAATTATTGTTGTTCCTTCTTACAAACAGGTTAGACTGAGGATATCATGTCCAAAACCTTTTAAATTGAAGGATCTCGACTGTGAAATGACTTACCTGTGGAATTAAGAAAGATGGACAATTATTTGCAGGTGAGGAAGTTTCTCAAGGCCTATTTCTTCACACAGGCCTTTTCTGGATGATTTATTTTAATAATATCTTGGAATCTGTTATTTTAGTTTTAGTTTTTGTGTAATAGAGATTTTATAATGTCTTTTTATAATTTTATGAATGTTATTTTGTAAACTGCCTAGAATATAGGATAGAGAGTGGTCTATAAATTGTATAATAAATAAATAGTGAGACACTGAACATTTGGAACACTGGTGCGGATTCCATTGATGAAGGAATATTATAAAACATAAAACAATTATCTCTCTCTAAAAATCCACATGAACAATTGCTAAGCCATTTGCTTCAAAGCAGCAACCCATTCACAAAAGCATAATAGATCAAAGTTTGGTATATGGATATGCATGGAAAACAATTTCAGCCCATTTTTGGATCATTTTCAGACTTTTCACCAATTCATTTCACATAATTGTATTAATAAAACTTCAAATGAGATATTTTATTCTATATATGAGACCTTAGGCAAAATCATTTTTTGTTTTCTGTTTTTTAGTACATTCTTATTTAATGTTGCTTGGTAAGTTCAAAGTACATTTTGTTCTGGTTTAAAACTCATCTCTAGAAGTAAAGGTCAGCAAACAATTTATTGTACATGAATTACTAATGTTGATGTAAATTGCCCTGTGACTTATGTGGAAAGGCAAGTTACAAATCAAAATAGTTGTATTGTTATAAGTTGGAGGCAATGTCTTTTTATATGGATTAATTTCCTAAACTTGTGACTAGATTTTTGAAATTTATATTATGTTTCACAAGGTCAGGATAAAATGAACTCATCTAAAATGTGAGTGTTGACTTTAATTTCTAGATATTTAAGCTAATTTACAAACAACTCCCATTATTAAAAATATGTCTACCAAAGGTAGTGTAGTTGTTATGATATTTCTAATGAATATGAATGAGAGATATTTGTGTGCATCAGGTGTCCAAAATTCTATATAACTGACCTTTGGTAGAGGATGAGAAGTGTTATAAACCTATTAAAATATCAATAACAACATCTTTTAATACTAGTTTTACTATATGAATTTTCCCCCTTTAAATAGAATTAATTATTCTGTACATTGCCCATTCCTGTGCTAGTTTCAAAATAGCATGACTACTGCTATGGGTTATATTTCTTTGTATGGAAATATGACCCCTAGCAGTAGTCGTGCAAGACTACTACTAGGGGTGACATTTTGAAGCTGGTGCAGGACTGGGAATGAGTAACTGAGTGCAATTCTTGCCGGAAGACCCTCTGGACAAAAAGAAGACCACCTGGACCCAGGATGATCCCCACACCCCAGGTAGATCCCCTGGACCCCAGGGAGACCATCAGACCCCCTCCAGACCACCAATGATTTTAAAGGTAGCCCCTGTAGGGGGTGGGTGAGATGTGTAACTGCTGATGAGTTGCATGTTGATTCACTTTCAAGCCCCTGACACAGCCCTTTTGTGGGCAAAACATGGCCTGTGTCAGGCATTGAACTAGGTTGAATAGGCACAATAAAGATTTGTTTTTATCTACTAGTGTAAATTCACATCCATAAATGCTAATATTCTGACCAGCAGCTATTCAGGACGGCTAAGTCCTGCGATTGTTTCCAGTGACTGGCATTGATTATCTGGGGGATTTTTTGCCAGTTTAAACTTAACCAGCCAAGTCAATATTCAGTGCTGGCCAGTTTATAGTGGCCAAAGATAGGCCTGCTGTTTGGATGGCCTGATTTGGTCTCCACACTTAGCCAGCAATGTGCTGAATATTCATGGATAGACAGTTATATTGTATGATATACCCAGTTAGCCATTATGGAGCAGATTCTATATAAGGTGCCTAAAAAATTGACGCTGAAATCAGTGTTGGCTAAGTGCATGCTATAATCAGTGCCTACATTTAGGCGTCAATTATAGAATTTACTTAGTTGATATTTCAACACCTAAGTCTATACATATCCATTTATACCAAGGAAAATGTGGCGTAAATCCTGGTGCGTAGATTTCGGCACATTGGGCCATATTCTATAACTAGGTGTGGAAATTTCAGAATGCCCACAAAAAACCCATTTTCCTGCCCATAACCACGCCCCTTTTTGCACACATTAGAAGTTCGGTGCACATCGTTATAGAATATACATGGAGGGGCATAATTGAACGAAAACGTCTATCTCCATGGGCGTTTATCTCCGAGAACGGGTCCCTGAAGGGGCGGACCGAACCGTATTTTCGAAAAAAAATAGACGTCCATGTTTTATTTGACAATTTGTGAGCTGGGCGTTTTTGTTTTTCAGCGATAATGGAAAATGAATGCGCCCAACTCAAAAACGAATAAATCTAAGGCATTTGTTCATGGGAGGGGCCAAGATTCATAGTGCACTGGTCCCCCTCACATGCCAGGACACCAACCGGGCACCCTAGGGGGCACTTTTACAAAAACAAAAAAAAAGGTAAAAGAGCTCCCAGGTGCATAGCACCCTTCCCTTGTGTGTTGAGCCCCCCAAATCCCCCTCAAAACCCACCACCCACAAGTCTACACCATTACTATAGCCCTAAGGGGTGAAGGGGGGCACCTACATGTGGGTACAGTGGGTTTGGGGGGCGGTGTGGAGGGCTCCCATTTACCAGCACAAGTGTAACAGGTGGGGGGGATGGGCCTGGGTCTACTTGCCTGACGTCCACTGCACCCCCTAATAACTGCTCCAGTGACCTGCATACTGCTGCCAGGGAGGTGGGTATGTCATTTGAGGGTGAACATAAAAAGTTGTGAAACGGCATATTTTTGTGGTGGGAGGGGGTTTGTGACCACTGGGGGAGTCAGGGGAGGTCATCCCCGACTCCCTTCAGTGGTCATCTGGTCATTTAGGGCACTTTTTGGGGCCCTATTCGTGGAAAAAGAGGGTCCAGGAAAAGTGCCCTAAATTCTCGCTAAAAATGCATATTTTTTTTCCATTATCGGCGAAAGGCGCCTATCTCTGATCGGCCGATAACCACGCCCCAGTTCCGCCTTCACCACGCCTTTGACACGCCCCCATCAACTTTGTCCGCATCCACGACGGAGTGCAGTTGAAAACGTCCAAATTCGGCTTTCGATTTTACCGCTTTATTCGTTTTTGTGAGATAAACGTCTATCTCCCGATTTGGGTCGCAATATAGGCGTTTTTTCTCTTTCGATTATAAGCTGGTTAGTGAGTTGTGTGCCTAAATTCTAATCAGTGCCAATTAGTGCTCATTATTGCTTGTTAAGTGCTGTTAGAAGCTCTCATTAGCTTGTTAAATTGCATATATTGTTATAGAATCCATGCCGATTTTGGTGTTGATTTTTAGGTGTGCTATATAGGATCCAGGGGTATGCGCTAAGCACTAATATTCAGCGGAGATAACTGGCTATCTCTTGCTGAGTATTAGTGCTTAGCCAGTTAAGTGCTATTCAACCAGCCAGGAGAAATTCCTGGCTGGTTAAATAGTGCTGAATACCAGCCAGTATAAATGTATGCACACAAATGGTGCTTAAATGTAAGCACCCTTTATAGAATGGTGCTCTAAATGCATAAATCAGCATTTTGTATTTGAAAATGTTTATAAAAGTACCTTTGTGAAGGGAAATCACATATCCTAAGTGCCCATATTGCATGTGTACATGTTTAGAATATATGTGCTGCTTACATAGCGCATATTTGTATGGGGACATGCACAGGGGTGAAGCATAGGCTGGACTTTGGCACAGGTTCCACTTACACAGACAACCTACACAATACTGGAACTGTGTGTTCCTGCTGCATACAGGTGCACACACTTACTCCCATAGTAGAGCTGGTCTAATTGTGGTCACCTAAATGCTAGGTGCATCGATACTAGGTTAAATTAGTATTCTATAACAGAAACGAGGCACCTAGGTTCCATTATAAAAAAGGGATCCTATCAAGCAGCCTTGGGGCACCTAAATGGAGGTACCCACTTACAGAATTTCCTCCTTAGTGCAACTAGTTAGGCAACAACTTTCATATAAATAAATGCAATTGATGCAGCTATATATCTACATGTGGGGGGCGTTTTTGATATGACGTCTAAATCCGACTTTTGACATTTTGCACAGAATGCCCAAAACTCTAGTACCAAATATTAGCATTTTCAAACCTGAAAAACGTCTAGCTTTTTTTTTTTAATGGCCATTTCACAGATGTTGTTGTGCCCAGTTGCATCTATCTTTTTGGAACATTAAAAAAAAAAAAAGGTCCAAAAGAAAAATGCACAAAATCAAGCCTTTGGGATATAGGAGGAACCAGCATTCTTAGTAGATTGGCCACACAGATATCCCAGAAGAGCAGTGGTGCACCCCAATGGGTACTACAGTTGACTTCACATAAAAGGTCCCAGGTACACATGTCACCATTACCTGTTTATTTTGTATGGTGAGACCTCCAAAAACCTACTATACTCAACTGTACACCACTACTACTACTACTACTATTTAGCATTTCTATAGCGCTACAAAGCGTACGCAGCGCTTCACAAACATAGAAGAAAGACAGTCCCTGCTCAAAGAGCTTACAATCTAATAGACAAAAATAAAGAAAGCAAATCAATTAATGTGGGGGAGTGGTTACAAGTCAAAAGCAATGTTAAAGAGATGGGCTTTCAATCTAGATTTAAAGATGGTCAAGGATGGGGCAGTAATATTCCAGTAAGATGTGTAAATAAAAAACTTAAAGCAAGACGGTCAATATATTGTATATGGATTTTCAGAAGGCACTTGGCAACATGAAAGACTCCTTATGATGAAGCCACAACTTAAGTACTGCAAGCAGTTCTGGGTAGCTGCACCTCAAAACAGCAGAACGAGGAGAAAAATGATTATAGGGCTGATCAGTCCTCTTATAAAAAGAAAGGCTCAACTGGTTAGGAGAAGAAACAAGTGACAGCTGATACCAACAGAGGTCTATAAAATTCTGTATGGTGTGAACAAGTTATTTATACTATCAAACAGTACTAAGACTAGAAGATGCTCCAATGAAACTATCCAGCAGTATATTTAGGAAATCATGTTTTGAGCCAACATGCAAACTCCAGAATTAATTCTGCTAGAAATGTGGTCAAGACGTATAGAATAGCTGAGTTAAGACCACCACAAAAAGGTCTGGACAAGTTACTGGAAGAGAGGTCCAAGAATAATCGTCAGCCAGACAGACTACAGTAGCCCTTATGGCTGCAGGTGTCACCTATATGTAGGCATAGTAGGTTGTTGGTGAGTTTTAGAGGGTTCCCACATTCCACCACAAGTGTATTAGTTAGAGTGGGATATGGGCATGGGTTCCCTTCTCTATAGTGCACTGCACCGACCACTAGTCAACTTCAGGGACCTGCTTGCTGTTTAATAAGACTAGACAGAACATCTGAAGCTCTCATAGAGGCTGGTATGTACTGTTTGTTTCACATCTTTAGGGGGTGGGAGGGGGTCAGTGACCACTGGAGAGGGACTAACAAGGTCATGCCTTAATCCCTCCAGTAGTCATCTGGTCATTTAGGGCACCTTTAATCATTAAATCATAAAGTCTCAAAACACCTGATTCATATACAGTTATTTTTGAAACATTTTTGATGCATTTTGTTTGATGCATGTTTCTTATATATAACTGTATATGAATCAGGTGTTTTGAGATTTTATGATTTAATTTATTTTTGATGCATTTTATTCATATATTACTATATATGTTTATGTGTTTGATAATTACTTGTATGTTTGTCCCCACAAATTTTAGAATTATTCATTTGGTATTTATCATGCATTTTAATTAAAAAAAAAAGTTTTCTCTAAATAATTCTTCAGACTTCTGAGGCAGGCCTGTGGCCGAAACACAGTACTGTGTCAAGTCTACAATAAAGTTTGCTCGTTTATATAGCAACACAGTCTCAACGTCCTGGAGTAATTGGTCCACTTCCCACTTTATTTATCAGGAATGCCCTATTACCACCCCTAACATGCACCCAACATGATTTGGACATACTGGGCTAGATTCTATATATGTTGCCTGAAAAATCCATGCAGAAAAAAAATACACCTAGGCGTATTCTGTAAAGTACAATTAAATTTTATAGAATAGGTTTAAATTTCTGTGCTGTATATAGAATATGCCCTGTGGCTCTATATGCAATCACATTTGGTCACGTCCATTTAGGCCATGTTTTACTTGGTGTAAATCCTAACACCTAAATTAGGCGCAGATCGGCACAATGTGCATAGATTTTAGAAATGCTCACGTCCACCCCTGACCACACCCCCTTTTCAACAATGCAACTTAGAATTTAGGCGCACTACGTTATGGAATACACTTAGGGCCCTGTTTACTAAGCCGCGCTGTAGACACACTAACTTTTTAGTGCATGCTAAAAATGAGTATGCGCTAACGATAGAGACACCCATTATATGTGGAGGGGCATAATTGAACGCAAATGCCTATCTCCATGGGCGTTTATCTCTGAGAACAGGTCCGTGAAGGGGCGGGCCAAACCGTATTTTCGAAAAAAATGGACGTTTTGAGCTGGGCGTTTGTTTTTTTTTAGCGATAATGGAAACTAAAAACGCCCAGCTCAAAAACGTCCTAATCTGAGCCATTTGGTCGTGGAAGGGGCCAGGATTGGTAGTACACTGGCCCCCCTGATATGCCGGGAAACCAACTAGGCACACTAGGTCAGTGCGGTGGACTTCAGAAAAAGCTCCCACATGCATAGCTCCCTTACCACGGGTGCTGAGCCCCCAACCCCCTCCCCCCAAACCCACTACCCACAAATGTACAACACTACCATAGCTCTTAGGGGTGAAGGGGGCACCTACATATGGGTACAGTGGGTTTTGGAGGCCTCCCATTTACCAGCACAATTGTTACAGGTAGGGGGGGATGGGTCTGGGTCCACCTGGCTGAAGTGTACTGCGGTACCCACTAAAAGTGCTCCAGGGACCTGCATACACGCAGGCTTCTAGGACTTGTTGCTGCTGTATAACATTGGCACACCAGATGACTACTACTACTACTACTATTTAGCATTTCTATAGCGCTACAAGGCATACGCAGCACTGCACAAACATAGACGAAAGACAGTCCCTGCTCAAAGAGCTTACAATCTAATAGACACCTGAAGACTAATCTCTCCGAAAACGTATTTTATTGGAATAAGCATGTTTACTCACAGTTAACTGCAGAGGTTGTGCCCCACTTGCAATGAGTCTCCCTGGTACTGAGATTAGCAGTAGGTCAGAGCTGGCAGAATGCTGTACAATGCCCTCTTTCAGCCACATTCAAGGGAAGAACTAAGTTGTCTAACATGGCTAACACAGGAAAGGGAACTAAAACTGGCTTACAAAAATGGCCACTACCGCATGGGCTACAACAGGAAACACAACAGGGCACACTCTGACCCAGTAGGTAGGGGGAAAAGCACCATGGGAGAAGAGCCTATCAACTACCAACATCGTGAGACTGTAACACAAGCTAATGAAATCACGGAGCCCAATACCCTACACCCACCACAATGCAATGCTGATGTGACCCTGTAGTGCACCCGAGAGCCACATCTGACCCAGGGAAAGGCTGTGACAGAATCAAACACATTCTGCTGTCATGGAGGTGGGTACGGCATTTGAGGCTGGCATACAGGCTGGGAAAAAAAGTTTTTAAAGTGTTTTTTTTTTGGTGGGAGGGGGTTAGTGACCACTGGGGGAGTCCGGGGACATCATCCCTGATTCCCTCCAGTGGTCATCTGGGCAGTTGGGGCACTTTTTTAGGGACTTGTTCGTGAAAAAAAAGGGTAAAAAAAAGTGACCCAAAATCTCGGTAAAAACGCCTTTTTTTTATTATCAACTACAGACGCCCATCTCTCCTCGGCTGATAACCACGCCCCAGTCCCGCCTCCGACACGCCCCCGTCAACTTTATTCGTTTCCGCGACGGAGTGCAGTTGGAAACGCCCAAAATCGGCTTTCGATTATACCGATTTGGGCGCCTTTGCGAGAAAAACGCGTATCTCCCGATTTGGGTCAAAATATAGGCGTTTTTCTCTTTCGATTATAAGCTGGATAGTAACATAGTAGATGACGGCAGAAAAAGATCTGCATGGTCCATCCAGTCTGCCCAACAAGATAAACTCATATGTGCTACTTTTTGTGTATACCTTACCTTGATTTGTATCTGTCATTATATTCCTATGGATGTCTTTAGCATTAGTATGCTCTATTTTTTAGCGTGCACTAAAATGTTTCCATGCCTACAGCATGGCTTAGTAAACAGAGCCCTTAGTAAGCTGTGCACTTAGATCTCAATTAATTCCAATTATTGCTGACAATTTGTTGTTTTCCAATTAACAGCGCTGATTAGCTAGTCAACTAATTAAGTCATTCGCATTGTTATAGAATACACTTCGATTTCTGCATGGAAATTCAGGCACCAAATGTAGAATTCCAGAGACTGTCAATGTACTGGGAAAAAAAAAACACCTTCAAAATGGGTTTTGAAAATAGCGATTTGGAAGTTTTGGCAAATAAAACATCCAAATGATGCTTTGTACTGCTTTTTGGATGTTTTCTTTTTCAAAAATAATCCCTTTATTAAATTAATTAATGAACCAAAAACTATAAACCATGAAAATAACAAATAGCTTATACAATCTATTGATAAGTTTCTTTTTAAATATATGTGACCATCTCAAAAGAGTGCATATCAGCAATTGTCTAATGCCTGGGCTATTAATAAACCATGTTTTGTTTGTTTTGACATTTTTCTTCTATTTTATATCCCTTAAACATATAAAATGTCAGTTTTAATTCAGAAGGGAAACAATAATGAAAGTTCTTCCATTGGAAAATAACATTTTATCTAAGGAAATTGGGGGTTGATTACTACTAAACCTGCCTGTGGCTGAAAGAACAGACATAGGTACTTTTACCCATGCACTGAAGAAACGTTTCCATGGGCACAGAGATGGCAGACATCAGAACAATGTGTGTAATTTTGTTTATTCAAAATTGCATGCATTGTTTTTGTATTTCAAAACATTGCATACAAAGAGAACAAGCTCCAATCTCTATGGGTAATCATTAGGCAGTAATGAAGCAAACATACTCGTGTAATTTTGCTTTCATTAGTTTTGCAAACCCTATGGATTAAAATTATCCATGGTGATTGCACAATGGCATAAAAAATATTGCCCCGGTATCTTTAGATCCATGAAACCTATTTCAAATATCCTTTCTGACTCATCTTTCATAGTCTCACAAGGGCAAGATAGGAAGAATCTAAAAATGATCATGGAGGAGTACAATGGAACACACATTTAGAGAAAATGAAGAAACAAAAATCTTTAGAGGACAGTTCTCAAAGTCATTTATCATATACAATCCACAGTGGGTACTCAGATCTTCCCAAGCTGACAACCTTCTTATTCCTTCTATATCTACGTTACGCTTGCCCCCTTCTCTGTGAACCATCAGGGTTGGTGACCATGAAAGCACATGCATTGCGCATGGTCGCATCTGGGAATGTGGACTATTTTTAGACCTTCGAGTTGTGCCATGGTCCTCCTGAATAGGCAGGTGTGTTTTTCCCTTGCATGCACGTGACTCTGTGAATGTGCCGCTTCGATGCACAAATCGCAGTGGTTCATAGTGCCCCAGATCAGTCTGGGTTGATTGTGAATCGCTGCATATAGGGCCATTCTGTGCAAGCCGAGCAGCAGAGAGGGGGTTCCAGGTGAATCACTACAGCACCTGGCGGTCATCTTAGGAGGGGTTATAATACTGCACAATTCAGTTATTGTGGCAACCATACTGGTGAGGTCTTAGGACACTCAGTACGCAGGTGGCTATTTTATGTACCCCCTATGTCCCCCCCTTCCCCAAAAAATACTCATCCCACCTATAGTATAACAGGAAAAAACTCCTTTTCAAATCCATCCGCCATCAAGTTGGTTGTACTTAAAAGTGTTACAGATCAATAATTAATGTTTTTGGATTTATCAAAATAAAATTCCTCCTCTTGTATGAAGAAAGGTTAAAGAGGTTAGGGCTCTTCAGCTTGGAAAAGAGACAGATGAGGGTAGATATGATTGAGCTCTACAAAATCCTGAGTAGTGTAGAACGAGTAGAAGTAAATCAAATTTTACTCATTCAAAACTATAAAAACTAGGGGACATTTGAGGAAGTTATATGAAATACTTTTAAAACAAATAAGAGGAAGTATTTTTCACTTAACAAATTGTTAAGCTCTGGAACTCTTTGCTGGAGGAGGTGGTAATAGTAGTTAGCGTATCTGGGTTTAAAAAAGGTTTAGACAAATTCCTGGAGGAAAAGTCCATAGTCTGGTATTAAGACAGACATGGGAGCTTGCCCTAGGATTTGTAGTATGGAATGATTCCACAATCAGGGCTTCTGCCAGGTACTTGTGACCTGTCTTGGCCACTGTTTGAAAAGCAGGATACTGGGCTAGATGGACCATTGGTCTGACCCAGTATGGCTACTCTACTACTACTATTTAACATTTCTAGAGTGCTACAAATTGTACGCAGTGCTGTACAAACACAGAAGAAAGACAGTCCCTGCTCAAAGAGCTTACAATCTAATAGACAAAAAGTAAAGCATTTAAATTTAAAATATTTAAGCAGTCAAGCACAAGAGAACAGTCACAGAAGGACTGAAGATGTTGAAGGGTGGTCAGTGTGATTAGGTGTAACTCTGGTTGGAGTAGTGGGAGAAGGTGATAGAAGAATAGAAATGGGTAAGGTAAAAGTAATGAGTGGGTTGATAGGGAGGTTATATAAGACATGTCACTCTAGGGGTGGGTGGGTAGAGGGGTAGGGAGGGCGGGACTAAGTCTAAAGCAGGAGAAGGTATTCTCTGCAGCCTATCTGTGAGATGGAAAATGCTCTCTGAAGCTGCTGCTATAAGTTGTTAGTTTTCTCTCCCTGAAAGAGATCCAAGCCACACCCACGAAGTTCAAACTGTCTGTGGGGAAGGGGAGGGGAGGAAATGGCAGTGCTACTCAGGTTCTTATGTCTTATGCTACAAAAGATACATTGGATAAATATGTTTCTCATACTGTATATATAGTACTCTCTCTGTCTATACATAGGCTTTAGAACATCCAACAACTTTATAGAGGCCTTATTCCATTACTATAAATTGAAAGACATACTAAAGGACAAAACCAGGGCTGCAATGAGATATGCACTCCAAACGAACACAGGGAGCATACAGGCGGCCAAGCTACACCACACAAGCAAAACACTGCCAAGGAACTATATTATTGTAAGGTTACAAAGGACTGCTCATTAGAAAGCACATTAAGGTCAAGCTGGCATCATACGATATCTATGCCAATGGAATGTTTGTGCTGTTCAATGGATAGATCATACTGCTCCCTGTTGTTTCATTATTAAGGGGTAACGGTTAGCTCCAAGTTTGTTCAATGCAAGTTTATGTGCATTATGTCCATTCAGGTGCATCACGGTGTGATTGATAAGCCTATGGTAAGTTCAAAGTTATCCAGTACCTGTGCTACACTTCCTGGGACGTATTGCTTGGTGAAGAGGTAATCCCAAGGACATGTGTATATAGCAATAAACAGGATACCGGATAGGGTTAAAACACAGTATCCATTCCCTGCTTCACTAAATTTGTCCTCCTGGCACTGAACTTATGACCACTTGGACCCACTTAGTTCCTCTGCTTTAGAACTTTTAGAATATCTGTGTTGGTGTTGAGGGTAGAGGCTACCTGTTAACATAATTGAGAGTATTACACTCACTAATTTACATCCTCTTCAGTATGGTTTTGCAGGTATGCCTCCACTCACGGAATACTCTGAAGCAACAGGCAGAGAGACGGCACCAGCTTGGTGCCAGCGAATAATGGCATGGATGTGAAGTTTTCCAGGGCACACTACATCTGCCTTAGTATAGGTATGTAGAATTTGTCAGCAGGTACTGCCCTGCCTGCATGCATTCAGTCTAACGTTTGGAAGACATGTTGCACACCATATAGTTATTCCTAGCTTTCCTACTCATAATCAGTAAGTATATTATCTCATGCTTATTGTTGACTTAAACTTGAATAGATAATGAATGTGACTGCTGGGTAGACGGGATGGATCATTCAGAACTTTATCTCCTGGCACTCACTATGTTACTATGCTGTGTTACTAGCATTTGGACTCATGGGGCATGGTACATCTACACATATTTTACATACCAACATATACAGCCTTTTCCGAATGGTGCCTGCAGGAGGGCGCTGAATCCGACTAAACAGTATCCATGGCTTGGATCATGACAGATGGCACTCTACACACGTATACCAGCAACTAGCCACTGAATAGCACTCAGATCATACTACATTTTCACAATTCAATTTTGACATGCACGCACTCACATGTAACTCTGGGCCCCAGTTCAGGTCCTTGGTGTTACACCTCAATTGATGCTGTGGTGCACATATAACTAGCATAACTAGCTTCACACTTGGAAACCTGCTGCGGTTAACTGGAATGTACATCAAGAAATCAGTGGTTAACCAGCATTCAGTACGTGGTATTTAGGGCTGAGGTCGACAATGCTTAGCGATGAGCATGAGGCTATTGACAAAGGGCTTTGGGAACATAATTCATGAAAGCAATTCTTAACTTTCTATCAGTTCAGAGTCTCCATTGGCTTTGATGTTCAACTTGGCGTCACTTTAGGTTCCCCAGCTAAGAACATACCTGACTGCTAGATAGGGTAACTACATCTACACTGTAGGTAGTCTCAGGCATAATGGATATACCTTGAATGCTAGCACTTACAATGGTAAAACCAGCATATAATTGAGGCTGGGTAGGGTAATTACATAAACACTGGAAGTTTCAGTGTAGTAACAGCACACATTAGTTTTACATCTACCAGCTCTCAGGCTTGTTAACTATCAAAGGGTGACACATTCATCTTCTCTACAGCACATCTTCTCTTCAGCACTTACCTATATATAAGAGTGTTTTCTTGCATTTACGTCACCAGTATTCTTTATGGGGTATTGTCACCAGTATTCTTTATGTGGTATTCATGACAAGAATGATTAATACACTGGTTATTTGCATTTTGCTCACATTTCGATTGGGGTAGACGAAGGGCTTTATGAACATAAGTCATGGCAATAGTTTGCACTTTTCAGTTCGATTCCTTATACTAAAAATATACATTGCTGCTACACCGAGTACTGTCACCAGCACAGGAGGTCATCATTAGGTACATAATTGATGCTAGGTAAGGTTATTATACCAACACAGCAGATTACACATAACCTATGATCAGGCTGGTTAATTATTGAAGGACTTCACATTGAAATAATCTATCACAGTTGACTCACAATGTTTCACTATGCACTATATAGTGTTAAGACAAAAGGGTCGCATGCATGTGCAGTTAATATCGCACTCTCCATAGAGCCCAAGCCACTTACTTAGATGCACTTCGGTGTGTCAAAGGTCATAGGAAAGGTAGTGGCGTGACCCCTTTTCCTGTTTCTCATGAGCCAATATGACTGTGACGGCTCAGGTTATGGTTCTATCAGGCTATAGTGTTTTTGCATTGCGCCTTCCTTTTATCGTAGGCTATCAGTGGGGCAAGTTTAGGGCACACGTGGAGGGATTACACACAGAATTTCTTCTCCAGGCAATAGTGGTTATTGTAATTTCGTCGACATATTCTTGGTTGGGTGAGTATAGAATAAAACACGTGTAGCAAAAATATTATCCTATCATTCTGGACAGTGCAAGTTGGGTCCCAATGGCATCCTAATGTATTGTTGGGCCACCATTATAGATTTAACTGCCCACTATGCCGGTATGAGACGAGGTGCCCGTATTAGATGAGCATGACCCTTTGACTTTATGGGATGCGGAAGCGCTCTGCATCACAGGACAGCACTGCTCAGGTTTAAGATGCATTACAGATGTCAAATCAAGCGCTGCTCATGTTCAAGATACAAATCAAGCACTGCTTATCTTTAAGATATAATCAACTACAATTGTCAGATACTCTTCACATATTTGAAATGGCTTAATGGCTGGAATTATAGGTGCCAGCTTTGGCTGTAACACATATATACAGGACACAAGATGACAGGTGCACATACATGCGTACATATGGGATGCTGGTCCATGCATAAGTTCCTACTAAAGGGAATGCGCTCCTTATGCCGGAAGGTTCTGACGAGCCTCAGTAGAACAAATGATGTCACGAGTGGGAGAGAGACATGGGGACGGAGGCAAGTGTGAATCAAATTCTTGATAATTACAAGAAATTTAAAGGTTTATAAGGAAAATAGACACATTTTAATGTTGAAAAGTTTATACTTACCTGATGGTTGTTCTTTCTCTCGGAAATTTGAGATAACTTGAGAGAACAAAAATAAATAAAAGTAAATTGTTATAACTTCACATTTAGAATACTTATATTCAAATATTTAAAAAGAAGACGTATTGTTAAATTTAAGCGATACAGTTAAGTACTTACCATGGTTTGTTGAAAGAAAATACAAATAATTTGTGAACACTTGAGTCTGGTTCCTTCAAAATAGGGAAAATCCTAAAATTAGTTTTATTTTCTCTCTCACTCTTTGAGAATGAGAGACGGGGTTAGTTTAATGTACTCCCTCCTGCTCTCAACGGTGTGATTCTGGATATTCGGCATGGCTACAAACAGCAGGTATCCTGGGTGGGGTACACACATATCCTGGGGGTATAATGGGGGGGGGGGGGGGTGGGCTATGGCAGTTAAAGAGGCAGTAAATTTGAAATCTCGTTGGTTGTCACACGCCAATTGGCTTCCATATTCCGAAGTACGGCATGCAGTTAAACAGAGCATGCGCTTATCCGACGTGCACTTAATGGAGTGCACTGTACACAGAGAGAGATATTATATAGATAGATATAGCTAGATAGTTAGGTAGATAGATAGATAGCTAGATAGATAGATAGATAGATAGATAGATAGATATCATGAGGGCAATTTTCAAAAGCCATTTATTCATGCACATAAGGGAGGAAGGATAATTTCATAAGATGGAACCTATGTGAAATATCCAAAAATGTGCATGTTCTATGAAAACCACTAACAGAAACAACCTCAAAGAATCAAAGAATGAAAAGCATTAGACCTCAAAACTTCATCCAGTCCTAATAAAACACACTGTAGAGAACAGCAGCTCTTGAAAAACCACAAAGATGATTTATAGTTACTAATATCAATTATAGGACCTTAGAACTCACTGGGCTTGATTACAGTACATCAGACTTCAGTGCTCAATGTTAAGCCTTCAGTTCTGTTCATTGGTCACTGGTCACTAGTCAAAGCAATCAAGTCTCAAAATAATTCATGAAGTCTTAAATGTCCTATAGTTTAATAATTTTTTCTATTTTATATATGCATTTAAAAAGACCATTAAATGAATACTTATCAGAACACCAGTTTTACTCCACTGACTCTGCCCCAACCTGAGTTTCATTGCTAACTACTTCATCAGAAGATTTATTAATATTATCACTGAAAGAACAGTTCACAAAAATGGCAGCGACAGTCCAGAGTGCACTCTGGCATGCTGTTAAGTATTCATTTAATGGTATTTTTAAATGCATGTATAAAATGAGGGAAAAAGCATCACACTGGGCTACTAGACATTTAAGAACTTTTGGAAGATTTGGGGATGTGATTTCTTTGTCTAGTGACGAGTGACAAATGAACGAAACTGAGAATCAACGAACACTGCAATCTAATGTGCTGTAATCAAGCCCAGTGTGTTCTGAGGTCCTATAATTTTTATTAGTAACTTATAAATCACCTTTATGGTGTATGAAGAGTTGCTGTTCTCTATGGTGCATTTGATTAAGAGTGGATAAAATTTGATGTTCAAAATTATTCATTGTTTTTTTCTCAGTTTCACATCTCACCACTGTGAAAAACTGAACCCTGATGTGATGACTATATATAAAGATGATTCACCAACATAAGGCATATTCATTTCAACTGTCATAATTGCATAGAGAAAATTGCTATCATTCAAAACCCAGCTCCTACCTCTGCTTTTATTGGATTCCGAGTTGCAATTGAAAGGATGTTTAACGTAGTATTTGGAGGATATAAGTGTCCCCTTGAATGCATGTTGACCAAACAGCACTAAAAAATCACATCATTAGATGATATCAGGACAATTTTTAAATAGTTTCACCCAGGTAACTAAGAAGTTGCCTAAGTAAAATTACCATATGGAATTTGCCCTTCTCCTTTGTAAGTAAAAATATTGCACAAATGCAGAGAAAATAAATTGGCTTTGTGTCAGTATTGCATTTTGGTTGCCATTTTTCTCACTTCATTAGTTTTATTTCTCCAATATGTTGTCTTTCTGAAACCTTGATTGGCTGGGTGTGTCCTGAGGACAGGCATATAGTGATGAAAGATTAACTACCCCCCTGTTTACTAAGCCACACTAGCGGCTGTCGTGCACTAATGCCGACACAGCCCATTCACTTTGATTACAGTATATCAGATTTCAGTGTTCAGTGTTAAGCCTTCAGTTCTGGTCACTGGTCACTAGTCAAAGCAATCAAGTCTCAAAATAACTCATGAGATCTTAAATGTCCTATAGTTTAATACTTTTTTTCTATTTTATATATGCATTTAAAAAGACCATTAAATGAATGCTATATGGCAGCCGCTAGTGTGGCTTAGTAAACAGGGGCGTAAATCAGTAGCGTGCACCAAATTGACCCTACTGCCAGGATAGCGCAGGAGCCTGAAGGTAGTTCCGAAGTTGGTGTGCACAGTTTCCCATGGTAGAAAATAATTTTCTATTTTCTACCGTGGGGGGCATTCCCAGTGGTAATCGTCAGTGCAGCCACATTGCCACGTGCTGCCTAATTACTTCACAAGTACCACATGAGCTGTTACCACTTTCTAAATAGGTGGTGGTAAGGACTCAGGCAGTAAATAGCTATGTATTAATTTTAATACTAGTGCATGGCAATTTACTGCCCCATTTTAAAAATGACCTTTCTCCCACCGTGGTATAAAATGGCCCAACATGAACCAATTTCACACTCCAAAACCAGCACAGGCCACCTTTTACCGTAGCTCAGTAAAACGGCCCCAAAGCGAAGTAAGATTTTGTACTTACTACACATTAGTGAAAATTAGAATGATATAAGTGCAAAATCTGTGGTGGTAAATGCTGGAGGTGTGCCCTACATTTACCACAGATAACATATAGTTATTGCACAACACTGTGTTACGTTCTTAGGATGATAGCATAGTTTGTGCTATGGACCCAGGCATGTAACATAGACTGGGTGTTAACTGAACATGGCAGATGTGGTGGTGCTACCTATCCCCCTTCCACTTTGATCTCCCTCTCAGATCCCCTCACTCCTGATCTGACCCTCTGATCACTTGATTATTTTGTAGGTATGGTTGTAAACTACTTAGAATTATAGATTACTAGTAAAAAAAAAGCCCGTTTCTGGAACGAATGAAACTGGCACTAGCAAGGTTTTCCTGGGAGTGTGTATGTTTGAGAGAGAGAGCCAGAGTGAGACTGTCTGTGTGACAATGTGTGTGTGAGAATGAGAGTGTGTGACAGGGCCCCCTCCCCTGTTCCTAATGCCCCTCACCCCGTTCCCTCCCCTCCTTTTCCTCCTCCTTCCCACACTTTGGGTTCCTTAAGGCTTTCAAAAGTCTATGTACCCCCGTGGCCCTAATGCCCAGTATCCGGATACCCCACCGCTTTCCTCCTCACCCCTCCCCCAAGATGTAATACTTTCATGTCCTTCATTTTTTTGTAAAAAGTGTCCTATCTACCCTGTGTAGAAATGCTCGGCATTCAGATTGTGTTCCTCTCGTAAATTTTCATTTCTTTCATTCATTCAGAACTTGCCCCCCCCCCCCCCCTGAACACTTTTGGTTCTTTCAGTCTTTTAAAACTGACCTATGTACCCTGTGTGCTAATGGCCAGCATTGAGATTGTTTTCCTTTCCCAAATTTGCATGTCTTTCAGTCATTCACAACTCCCCCCCTCCCCCCATTTAACACTTCGGTTCCTTCAGTCTTTTAAAACTCTCCTATCAACCCTGTGTCCTAATGGCCAGCACTCAGATTGTTTTGCTTTGCCAAATTGTCTGTCACTGATGTCAGTGAGGTCAGTGGGTGCTTGCCTAGCAGACCACTTCCGGCAGGCACGGTCCCAGGCACATCCTGTTGGAGGTGAGAATTATTATATAGGATGTGGTCTGTAAGTTTTTGTACATAAATAAACATCCTCAAACTCCTTCCACAAAGTACAGCCCCTCCTACTTTTTCCCACCCCCTGGACACACTACCCATCCCCAGGACTTTCCTGGAAATGATCTCTGGTGGTCCAATAGCAAAGAGAATGAGCAGCCCCCTCTCTTCCCATCCTGATGGGGCACGAATGATTCAGGATTGCTCCTGTCTCCCACTACACACCAGGGAGAGTGCTGGTGCTTTTTGTTGTTGTTTTACTTTTATTTAAAGTTTAAACATTATCAGAAGTATGCAATTGAATACTAGGTAACAAAGAATATCAGGAAAATAATTCAAGCATATTTAAAACAAAGCAGTCCCAATTACCCTTCCTTAGACCACAATTAAATGGGGAAGTGATATCATATACATAGGAGATATTTAAGGAATATAGGTATAGAAAAAGGCCTAACCCCAGTATCCTGCAATTAACACAATCATCCGGAAGATATTAACCTACTCCAGATATCTTTTTCCAGATATGCAAGAAGAAATGTGGAACCCAATGCCTTGACATCCGGTCTCAAATCCAGGAAATATTTCATCCTCTCCTGAGTGTTTTAGATACTGTACATCAAGGTAGAACCACACTCTCTGACCACAAAATAGTAACTGAAAGTTCTTTAAAAAATGTCTCACAATCCCATTTATATCTTGTTCAAAAACAAAAGATATAAATATTGTAGCTCTCACAGACTCTTCAGTCACTGTTACTATGTTACTGAATTCTCCAATATAGCGGACAAATCTTTTAACTCTTTTGCACCTGACCAAGGTCCTTCAGAGTCTCATCAACCATTTTTTAAAATAGATATATAATAAATCTTATTTATCAGGGGAATTGAATCAGTGGAAAATTTCAAATTTTCAATAAGGAAACTTTTGAATAACTCCATAGGAAAGACTACAACTGGGTGGGGAAAGTTCAGTATTCTAAGATTCAACTGCTTATTAGAGTTTGTTCAAATTTTCTATGAACTATAAGATTATCCTTCATTAAAGTTGTTACATTTCCTTATAAAACAGGTATCTCAGCTGCAGTACATTGTTCTTTCTCAGCAGAATCTCTATTGAAATTATCCAATGTCTGAGACAAATTTTCAGCTTTCACAAGATTGGCAGTCTCCCGAACTGATTGCAACAACGAAGCAGTCAGTCCTTCAACTGCCTGCCAAAGGGTCTCTAAAGTAACCACCACGGGAGAGGAAATCAAATGCATTCCATTATTCCCTAGAGTTTCCACTCCTGATGCCGCCATACTTTTGAGGGTGGTTCCTTCACCTCTGGTCACAGTGTCTCCAACTGGCTTGCTGCCAGTAGCCACTTCCCAGACAGCAGGGGGAGAGAGAGTGAACATCTTGCCCCAAGGACTCTATGGCTTCACCCAGAAGAGTTCTAGCAGGGCCTCTCTCCTGCAGGGATTTTGGGCATCTGACAGAATAACGCTCGAGAGTCTGGTCTACCGGTGAGGACGTTCAAGCCGGCAAAGGTAATGCCTTAACTAACCCCTTCCTTTTTATATGGGGCATCACTGTTCAGGTATCAGAAAAAAGAAAATTGGAAATGGCAACAGTAGACTAGCACAGAGCTCACACTGCCAAACCTCAGGGCGACATGTTAGCCACTTCCCTCTCCACAAGAATGCTGGTGTATTTGAGAATGGTAGGGGGTTATTTTATGTTGGGGAATCTGAGAGAGAGTGTGGGGATATAGGGGTGCTTTTAGATGGTAAGAAGAGGGTCCAGGGATGATGGAAGGAATATGGTGGATGTTGTCAGTACATTTTATACTGCTTATCCCAGAAATAGTGGATTTTCCCCAAGTCCATTTAATAATGGTCTATGGACTTTTCCTTAGGAAGCCGTCCAAACCTTTTTTAAAATCCGCTAAGCTAACTGCCTTTACCACATTCTCTGGCAATGAATTCCAGAGTTTAATTACATATTGAGTGAAGAAAAATGTTCTCTGATTCGTTTTAAATTTACAACATTATAGCTTCATCGCATGCCCCCTAGTCCTAGTATTTTTGGAAAGTGTAAACAGACGCTTCACATCTACCCGTTCAACTCCACTCATTATTTTATAGACCTCTATTATATCTCCCCTCAGCCGCCTTTTCTCCAAGCTGAAGAGCCCTAGCCGCTTTAGCCTTTCCTCATAGGGAACTTGTCCCATCCCCTTTATCATTTTCGTTGCCCTTCTCTGTACCTTTTCTAATTCCACTATATCTTTTTTGAGATACGGTGACCAGAATTGAACACAATATTTGAGGTGCGGTCGCACCATGGAGCAATACAAAGGCATTATAACATCCTCATTTTTGTTTTCCATTCCTTTCCTAATAATACCTAACATTCTATTTGCTTTCTTAGCCGCAGCAGCACACTGAGCAGAAGGTTTGAACGTATCATCAATGACGACACCCAGATCCCTTTCTTGGTCTGTGACTCCTAACTTGGTTCCTCTTTCCCACATGCATCACTTTGCACTTGCTCACATTAAACATCATCTGACATTTAGACGCCCAGTCTCATAAGGTTCTCTTGTAATTTTTCACAATCCTCCTGCGTTTTAACAACTTTGAATAACGTTTTGTCATCAGCAAATTTAATTACCTCATTAGTTACTCCCATGCTTTTTAATATGCTCTGTAATTTTGTTCTTAATAATAGTCTCTATCATTTTGCCGGGCACCAACATCAGACCCACTGGTAATTTCCCAGATCTCCTCTGGAACCTTTTTTAAAAATTGGTGTTACATTGGCCACCCTCCAATCTTCTGGTACCATGCACGATTTTAAGGATAAATTACATTTTACTAACAATCAGCAAATTTAATTACCTCATTAGTTACTCCCATGCTTTTTAATATGCTCTGTAATTTTGTTCTTAATAATAGTCTCTATCATTTTGCCGGGCACCAACATCAGACCCACTGGTAATTTCCCAGACCTCCTCTGGAACCTTTTTTAAAAATTGGTGTTACATTGGCCACCCTCCAATCTTCTGGTACCATGCACGATTTTAAGGATAAATTACATTTTACTAACAATAGCTCCGCAAGCTCATTTTTCAGTTCTATCAGTACTCTGGGATGAATACCATCTGGTCCAGGAGATTTGCTACTCTTTAGTGTGTAGAACTGCCCCATTACATCCTCCAGGTTTACAGAGAATGCATTAAGTTTCTCCGACTTGTCAACTTCAACTACTGTTTCTGGCACCGGTATCCCACCCAAATCTTCCTCGGTGAAGACTGAAGCAAAGTATTCATTTAATCTCTCTGCTATGGCTTTGTCTTCCCTGATCGCCCCATTACTCCTCGGTTATCTAGCGGTCCAACCAATTCATTTGCTGGCTTCCTGCTTTTAATATACCTAAAAAAAAAATTTTACTATGTGTTTTTGCCTCCAACACAATCTTTGTTTCGCAGTCCCTCTTAGCCTTCCTTATCAGTGCTTTGCATTTGACTTCACATTCCTTATACTGTTTCTTATTATTTTCAGTCAGTTCCTTCTTCCATTTTCTGAAGGATTTTCTTTTAGCTCTAATAGCTTCCTTCACCTCACTTTTTAACCACGCCGGCTATCATTTGGTCTGCCGTCCTCCTTTTTAAATATGCGGAATATATTTGGCCTGGGCTTGCAGGGTGGTGTTTTTGAACAGCATCCACGCCTGATGTAAAGTTTTGACCCTCACAGCTGATCCTCTAAGTTTTTTTTTCACCGTTCTTCTCATTTTATCATAGAGGGGCATAATTGAACGGCGCCGGCCAAATTGATGGCTGGCCATCTTCGGGGTCGGTGCCCTAATCAGGCGGAGCCAAGCATATTTTTGAAATACGCTTGGCACCGGCCAAATCGTTCGCCAGGTTTACAACAGGATCGCCAGTGGATCGCCGGGTTTATATGAGATGACCGGCTTCGGTTTTAAGCCATAATGGAAACCGGGCCCGGCCATCTCAAACCCGGCGAAATGCAAGGCATTTAGCCATGGGAGGAGCCAACATTTGTAGTGCACTGGCCCCTCTCACATGCCAGGACACCAACCGGGCACCCTGCAGTTAACGAAAATGGAATGCAAATGATCTACAGGTTATTATAATGAGCTAATTAGGAGATTCACAGCTGTTTTCTGACCCCATGAACCGTGGAAAAAACGGGAGATCTACACCTCTTGTTGGGGCTGTGCGGGACCCATGCAGTGGAGGATGCCCACACTGTTGGGATACGATACTTCTGGATGTTTAGATCTTCTGATCAGTTATGCTATGACTTACTTGTTCTGGAGTGCTGTATTTTGTGATGCTGTTTTGATAAATGTTCAATAAAGACTTCATACAACTTAAAAAAGTTGCTTGCCAGGGACGTCCTTTTTTTTTTTTTTTGCACTTTTTTGGCCGGCCACCTCTGAATTACAAGACCGGTGCTCTAACCACTTGGCCACAGCTCCACTTACTTGGATGTCCCTCCCTTTTAATTATGCGCCTTCAGGTCTCTCTCAGCCAATCACAGACAGGGGTCTCTCTCAGCCAATCACATAATCAAAAGGGAGGGACATCCAAGTAAGTGGAGCTATGGCCAAGTGGTTAGAGCACTGGTCTGTGTGGCCGGTTCAAATTCCACTGGTACTACTGAAAATGCTGAGCAAAAATAGTTTTGATTTAGGACGTCCCTGACAAGCACTTAGATTTTTTATTTTTATTTTTTTTGGGTGGGAGGGGATTGGTGACCACTGGGGGAGTAAGGGGAGGTCATCCCCAATTCCCTCTGGTGGCCATTTGGTCAGTTGGGGCTCCTTTTTAGAAAAAGAACCAAGTAAAACCGGCGAAATGCTCGTCAAGGCCAGCTTTCTTTTTTCCATTATCGTGTGAAGCCGGCCATCTCGTGAGCACGCCCCAGTCCCGCCCCATCCCGCCTTCACTACTGTACCGACATGCCCCCTTGAAATTTCACCGGCTCCACAATGGAAAGCAGTTGAAGCCAGCCAAAATCGGCTTTCGATTATACCGATTTGTGTCGGAAGATGGCCGGCGATCTCTTTTGAAAATGAGCTGGATAGTCTCCTTTTTTAAATTTAAACGTTATCATATTTGATTTCCTATGTATACTTACTTCAAAGCTAATATCAAATCTGATCATATTATGATCACTGTTATCAAGCAGCACCATTACCTCCCGCACCAGATCATGCGCTCCACTAAGGACTAGGTCTAGAATTTTTCCTTCTCTCGTCGGCTCCTGTACCAGCTGCTCCATAAAGCTGTCCTTGATTCCATCAAGGAATTTTACCTCCCTAGCTTGCCCCGATGTTACATTTACCCAGTCAACATCGAGGTAATTGAGATCACCCATTATTATTGCGTTGCCCAGTTTGTTTGCGTCCCTAATTTCCTTTAACATTTCTGCATCTGTCTGTTCATCCTGGCCAGGGGGACGGTAATACACTCCTATCGTTATCCTTTTCCCCTTTACACATGGAATTTCAATCCACAGTGATTTCAAGAAGTGTTTTGTTTCCTGCAGAATTTTCAATCTATTTGATTCAAGGCTCTCGTTAATATACAGTGGTGGAAATAAGTATTTGATCCCTTGCTGATTTTGTAAGTTTGCCCACTGACAAAGACATGAGCAGCCCATAATTGAAGGGTAGGTTATTAGTAACAGTGAGAGATAGCACATCACAAATTAAATCCGGAAAATCACATTGTGGAAAGTATATGAATTTATTTGCATTCTGCAGAGGGAAATAAGTATTTAATCCCTCTGGCAAACAAGACCTAATACTTGGTGGCAAAACCCTTGTTGGCAAGCACAGCGGTCAGACGTCTTCTGTAGTTGATGATGAGGTTTGCACACATGTCAGGAGGAATTTTGGTCCACTCCTCGTTGCAGATCATCTCTAAATCATTAAGAGTTCTGGGCTGTCGCTTGGCAACTCGCAGCTTCAGCTCCCTCCATAAGTTTTCAATGGGATTAAGGTCTGGTGACTGGCTAGGCCACTCCATGACCCTAATGTGCTTCTTCCTGAGCCACTCCTTTGTTGCCTTGGCTGTATGTTTTGGGTCATTGTCGTGCTGGAAGACCCAGCCACGACCCATTTTTAAGGCCCTGGCGGAGGGAAGGAGGTTGTCACTCAGAATTGTACGGTACATGGCCCCATCCATTCTCCCATTGATGCGGTGAAGTAGTCCTGTGCCCTTAGCAGAGAAACACCCCCAAAACATAACATTTCCACCTCCATGCTTGACAGTGGGGACGGTGTTCTTTGGGTCATAGGCAGCATTTCTCTTCCTCCAAACACGGCGAGTTGAGTTCATGCCAAAGAGCTCAATTTTTGACTCATCTGACCACAGCACCTTCTCCCAATCACTCTCGGCATCATCCAGGTGTTCACTGGCAAACTTCAGACGGGCCGTCACATGTGCCTTCCGGAGCAGGGGGACCTTGCAATCCGTTATGTCGTAATGTGTTACCAATGGTTTTCGTGGTGACAGTGGTCCCAGCTGCCTTGAGATCATTGACAAGTTCCCCCCTTGTAGTTGTAGGCTGATTTCTAACCTTCCTCATGATCAAGGATACCCCACGAGGTGAGATTTTGCGTGGAGCCCCAGATCTTTGTCGATTGTACTTCTTCCATTTTCTTACTATGGCACCAACAGTTGTCTCCTTCTCGCCCAGCATCTTACTGATGGTTTTGTAGCCCATTCCAGCCTTGTGCAGGTGTATGATCTTGTCCCTGACATCCTTAGACAGCTCCTTGCTCTTGGCCATTTTGTAGAGGTTAGAGTCTGACTGATTCACTGAGTCTGTGGACAGGTGTCTTTCATACAGGTGACCATTGCCGACAGCTGTCTGTCATGCAGGTAACGAGTTGATTTGGAGCATCTACCTGGTCTGTAGGGGCCAGATCTCTTACTGGTTGGTGGGGGATCAAATACTTATTCCCTCTGCAGAATGCAAATAAATTCATATACTTTCCACAATGTGATTTTCCGGATTTAATTTGTGATGTGCTATCTCTCACTGTTACCAATAACCTACCCTTCAATTATGGGCTGCTCATGTCTTTGTCAGTGGGCAAACTTACAAAATCAGCAAGGGATCAAATACTTATTTCCACCACTGTACAATGCTACCCCTCCACCAATTCGATCCACCCTATCAGTACAATATAATTTGTACCCCGGTATGACAGTGTCCCACTGGTTATCCTCCTTCCACCAGGTCTCAGAGATGCCTATTATATCTAATTTTTCATTTAGTGCCATATGTTCTAACTCTCCAATCTTATTTGTTAGGCTCCTGGCATTCGCATATAGACATTTCAAACTATGTTTGTTGTTCCTATTTACATCATGCTGAGTACTTGACAGTATTAATTTGCAATCTTTTGTCTGATTTTTATTTTTAGTTAAGGACACCTGATCTACTACTGTCTCTTTTGCAACCTCACTATCAGGATGCCCTATCTTCCCTGTTTTGTTGATATCTTTGAAAGATACCTTCTCCCGAACCATGCGTTTTTGAGCGACTGTCGGCCTTCCCCCCATTTCTAGTTTAAAAGCTGCTGTATCTCCTTTTTAAATGCCGATGCCAGCAGCCTGGTCCCACCCTGGTTAAGGTGGAGCCCATCCTTTCAGAATAGGCTCCCCCTTCCTCAGAATGTTGCCCAGTTCCAAACAAATCTAAAACTCTCCTCTCTGCACCATCGTTTCATCCACGCATTGAGACTCCGGAGCTTTGCCTGTCTCTTGGGCCCTGCGCGTGGAACGGGTAGCATTCCAGAAAATGCTACCCTAGAGGATCTGGATTTGAGCTTGTCCTCTGTCTCTTATTGCTCCTTTGTTTGTCTACTCTGAGTTTGTCACTGTGCATTGTGCTGTTGCTGTTCTTGTGAGGGCTGTGAGCTGTTCCTGGGAGAGTGAATGCTTTGTGCTGCTGCTTTATATGTCAAGACTGTTTGTTGGTGTTGGGAGAGTAAGTGCTTAGCTGTGTGTGTCTGGATTGTTTGATGGTGGTGAGAGAGTGAGTGTTTGGGCAGCTGGTGAGTGTGTGAAGACTGTGTGCTAGTGTGGGGGCTGGTGCTGGGTCTCACACGGTGCCATAGGTGGAGGTGTGCACAGTAGTGTTTCTGTGGCCAGTGGGTTGCACCTGTGGTGTTAAGACACCTGCACACCAAAAATGGCAAGGCGTAAGGTTAGAGAAGAGTCTTCCAACACACAAGTTAAAAGACATGTACCAGAAAGACTTGACACAGAGTTGTGTTTTGGTGTTATTGCCTGCCTCAGGAGTCTACAAAAAAGTACATACATACATATATTTTTGCACAAAATATATAAAACACAAAAACAGCAATTAAAACCATCCGTCAAGAAATATATAACAACTGATAAAAGTCTTACATGAGTATACATTACTGTAAACCGCTATGATTTTTGCTCAAGTTAGGCGGTATATCAAATTAATATAAAAACAAATTGCTTAAAAGTATAAAACTTATAAACATTTCAAACAATAATATAACAATACTAAACTGTTTCTGCACATTTATATAGAAATTTAGATAAATTAGTGAATTGGCATTTTAAAAACAGTTAAAACCAGATAGAATGAATGCCCTTCATCATAATAGCATTGAGTGCATAAATGGCAAAATAGGGCCTCTTTTATCAAGCTGCACTAGTGGTTCCCTCACAGTAATGCTGACGAAGCCCATTCAGAGTGAATGGAATTGTCGGCATTACTGTACTGGGGGCAACTAGCATGGCTTGATATAAGAGACCCATAGTTCAAGGCATTAAAATTAAAAATGGTACATCATGAATGCCTAGAAGAAAAAATGGTACTGTTATAATAAGGAAGAAAGATACAAATGCAAAGTGATTAGGGCAATAAAAAAGGGCTAAAAGGTTATGAATTACACTACAGTGGCACATCGGTGTTTAGATGCAGATGCATAAATTGAACAGACTAAAAAAAAAAAGAAAAGATGAAGCAAATACAAAGTGATCAAAGCAATCCACTAAATATGGGAGAAATAAATGGGTGAGATAAAGCTAATATGTAAAGCGGAAGTTTAGACCGCAATAGCATTTTGGTGTTTATATACTGACTACTGCAATCCAATTCCGGAAAAGAGATGCATGGTGTATTACAAAGTAAAAGACCACCACAAATGAATAAACAGGCATGCATAAGCAATGTGGATAGACATACCTAAATGTAAGCCAATCAGCTTATTTTCGAAAGAGATCACCGGCCATCTTCCGATACAAATCGGGAGATGGCCGGCCATATCGGTATAATCGAAAGCCGATTTTGGCCGGCTTCAACTGCGTTCTGTCGCGGAGCTGGCCAAACTTCAATGGGGTGTTTCGGCAGGGTAGCAAAGGCAGAACGGGTGCGGGACAAGGCGTGGTTTCGAGGTGGCCGACTTCGCCTGATAATGGAAAAAAGATGGCCGGCTCTGATGAGCATTTCGCCGGCTTCACTTGGTCCATTTATTTTCAGGACCAAGTCTCAAAAAAGTGCCCCAATTGACCAGATGACCACCGGATGGAATCAGGGATCACCTCCCCTTACTCCCCCAGTGGTCACCAATCCCCTCCCACCCCCCACCCCCCAAAAAAAACTTTTGTCAGCCTCTATGCCAGCCTGAAATGTCATACCCAGCTCCCTGACAGCAGTATGCAAGTCCCTGGAGCAGTTTTTAGTGGGTGCAGTGCACTTCAGGCAGGTGGACCCAAGCCCATCCCCCCCCTACCTGTTACACTTGTGGTGGTAAATGGGAGCCCTCCAACCCCCCCCCCCCCAAAAAAAAAAACACTGTACCCACATCTAGGTGCCCACCTTCACCCATAAGGGCTATGGTAATGGTGTATAGTTGTGGGGAGTGGGTTTTGGGGGGATTTGGGGGGCTTAGCACTCAAGGGAAGGGAGCTATGCACCTGGGAGCTATTTTAACTTTTTTTTTTAATTTTTAGAAGTGCCCCCTAGGGTGCTCGGTTGGTGTCCTGGCATGTGAGGGAGACCAGTGCACTACAAATGCTGGCTCCTCCCACGACTAAATGGCTTGGATTTGGCCGGGTTTGAGATCGCCTGCATTAGTTTCCATTGTGGGCGAAAACCGATGCCGGCCATCTCAAACCCGGCTATCTTTGACATTTGGCTGGCCCCAACCATATTATCGAAACAAAAGATGGCCAGCCATCTTTTTCGATAATACGGTTTGGGACTGCTTTTTGCAGCGACGGCCATCTAGATGGCCGGCACCATTCAATTATGGCCCTCTAAACTACAATGTGCCCTAACCAAGGACGATACTAGTAAATAGGCCCCTTAGAGACAGATTCCCTATTTTCTGTTGATCTGAAAAACATTAATTAGTAGATCAACCTCACTATGTAGAAATATGCCTTATTTACCCACCACATTATTTCTAATTGAAAATATAAATTTTAATGATGTTGAATTTGTTATGGTTCAGTTTAGTACCGAGCAGTATTTTAGCTTAACTTGAAGCAGATTCAGTTCCAACTTTACTTATCATAAAATGCCTTTGATATTTCTTGCAGAGATTTTGAGCCATGATAGACAGGTTCAGGTACTTTTGAACAGCATGAAATTACAACAGTAATGCTGTTACTTGAATCTTTAGAGTCCATTCAGGGACTTCTCTCTGCTGAGATTCTGAATTATTTCTATTGTTTGATTCTGTAGTACAAAGAATAGAGGGCCCAACCTCTCTGCTTTAATATATTTCTGTTCATGGTGTCTGTAAAATTATATCATAGACTGATTTATAGAGATACTTACTATGGCATAAGAGCACTGTTGAAGTAGGACAAATCACTCTATGAAACTAACTGTCAGCAGTTTTAAAACAGATTTGGAAGAAATATATATATTTTTTCATTCAATGTACAAACTGTGGGATATATTGATATTGAATGTGATCAAGGATTTTTGCATAGCCAAATTTAAAAGGGTTTGGACCCACTCCTGAAGGAGAAGTCAATAAACAGTTATTAACTAGGAAGACATAGGGGCTATTTTACTAGCCGCGTAAGCGTCTACGCATGCCCAACGTGTGCCAAAATAGAGTTACCGCCCGGCTACCACATGGCTTTCATGGTAATTTCATTTTTGGCATGCGTCCGATACACGCATCCTAAAAATAATTTTTATTTTCAGATATGTGTATTGGGCGCGTGCCAAGTGGCATTTGACACTCGTAGGTCATTACTGCCTGGTTACCACATGAGACTTTACTGCTAGGTCAATGGCTGGCTGTAAGGTCTCAGACCCAAAATGGACGTGCGGCAATTTTCATGTTGCCCCATGTCCATTTTCGGCAAAAATTTTAAAAAGACCTTTTTTACAGGTGCACTGAAAAATGATTCTGCATGCGCCCAAAACATGTGTCTAAACTACCGCAGGCCATTTTTCAGCACACCTTAGTAAAAGGACCCCTTAGGAAAGCCACGGCTAATTCTAGTGAATCATCAACACAGAATAAATCTACTTTTTCAATCTGTCAGGTATTTCTAGTAATCTGAGACACAGTATACAACTTGATGGGCCCAAAATGGCATGCCTTATGTTCTGGAACAAAAATCTATGCCTATTAGACATTTATATGGCTCTCAACATTAATATAATATAGAAAATTCCCAGTTTGTCTATTAAAAAAGCACAAATATTTAGAAACTACTAAAAAGTATCCTGTTAAAAATGTCGATGTTTGCATATTTAAGAGCTAACGGGTGCTTTTACTAAAGTGTGCTAGGTTTTTGCAGTTACTACACCTTAAGTTCAAAACTTAAGATGCAGTAAGTGCAAATCTTGGTAGTAAATGCAGAGGGCATGTCTAGCATTTACCCCCTAATTCTATATGTTACCAAAAATTGTATGTGCAAATTTAGGCATGTGCCCAATTTCCATGTAAATTAAATAAAAAGCTAATTAGTGCCAATAACTGTTTTTTTTAACAAGCAATTATTGGCACTAATTAGATTTAATTGGCATTTACACGCATTGTGACAAATCCCTGGGCTCAGTGCTCCTCAAGCCTCCAGTCAGCTGCCAGTACTCTCAGCTTAGCACACTTCATAACTCCATGTCACGACCACAAGCTGATCCAGTCTGGGTTTTCTCTTTTATTTCAACCATGTTAGAAAACTTTCAGGCACCAACACAAAAGAAACCAAACTAAAGGTGACTCACCCCATGGCTCAAACAAACAAAAAACCATAACCTGTTGTAGGGTTACCAAATGGCTCCAGAAAAAGGAGGACAGATTGAGCCAGTCTGGGTTTTACTTCCATGGAAGCAAAACCCAGACTGAATCAACGTGTCTTCCTTTTTCTGGAGCCATATGGTAACCCTACTTTGGGGACCTCACTGTCCCGGGTTGGGTAGCCTGCTTCCCAAGCCAGCTGCTTTCCCAGGATCCTAATGGTTCTCCCTTAGCAAGCTGTTTCTTTTCCTGGCCCAGTATCAACTTTGGGGATTTCATTGGGTAGCTTGCTTTTTCCAAGCTGGCCAGCTCTGAGGGAACTCCTTTCTCCCCCTCCTCTCGGGCTTCTCTCAGCTCTCCTCAGTTGCTCAGCTCAGCATGTTTTCAGCTGGGTGGGAATAACCTCACCCCACCCCTCTTCAGTGAGGGGCTTTCAGTATGGTTTTCCCCCTATGGCAGTGGTTCCCAAACCTGGTCCGACTCCTGGAGGCACCCCAGCCAGTCAGATTTTCAGGATACCCACAAAGAATATTCATGAATCAGATTTGCATCCACTGCTTGCAAATCTATCTCATGAATATTCATTGTGGATATACTGAAAATGTGACTGGTTGGGGTGCTTTCAGGACCAGGTTTGGGCACTACTGCCCTATGGGAACTAGCCTATGTTCCTAAGACTCCCTCTGGCTGCCAGAATGGGTAGCTTTCCCCTATCTACCTTCTCCTTGGTGTGGAGTCTTATTCCTAAGGGCTGTTCCACCGGATCCTTGTCCTCTAGAGGCAGGGCCGGTCTTAGACTGAGGCGGCCGCATAGGGCCTCACACTTAAGAGGGCCCCGCGCGGCGTGCCTCAACTCTGCCTCCTCCGCTCCATCCCGCTCCTGCACCGGTGCTCACAGTCCGCTGCCAACCACCCGCAACCCAGACCCAGCCAGGCTGCTCTGCTGCGCGTGAGCCAGCTGCCTGCCAGATACTTGCAGCAGCCAGGCTGCAGCACTCCCTGGCCCTGCTCGCCCAGTCACCGCTCTGGACCATACCTCTCCTCCTGAGTGAGTCCGCACCTCTGACCCCCCAGGCCACGTGGCATGATGGTCACGACACATGCTGCGTGCATGAGCGCCGCAGACTGCCTGCAGCAGAGCAGTAGATCCGTCCTGCTCGTTCCTCCTGAGTGACAGACAGTCCTGGTCTGCCACTGATGATGCGGCCCACCCCCGCGACAACTTCCTTCTTCAAGGGCGGGAGGTGCGGGATGGGCAGAGAGAGTTGAGAGAGTTCCAGTTCCAGCTTGAGCTTCCAGCCGCAGCCACTCAGACAGAGTGACAGACAGAATCAGAGTCTTCTTGAGTCAGAGAGTTGTGGTATATATTTTAAAACAATTTTAATACCTTGGTGGTCTATATGTTTTTATATTGTACATTATATTTTACACATCACTTTATTTTATTGTATATCTTTTCATTTCATTCTTATTTTATTGCATATATCTATATTATTTTTGCTTATCAATGGAGTGGAGCTAGGGTGGGGGCAGGGCTAGGGTGGGGGTGGGGCTAGGATGGGGCACCACCAAATTGGTCTACACAGGGCCCCGCACTTGCTAAGACTGGCCCTGTCTAGAGGAAGTCTTTGGAAGTGCAGGCTCCTATTCCATTAAGGTAGCAAGCACCACTACGGGTTTTGAGCTGGTGCTCTCAATGCCTTCTGAGACATGTAGTAGGCATTTTCTCCACTCTTGTGAAAAGCCCTGGGTCCTATCTTGTCACAGCATGCATTTAGACATGGGATCTGCACCTAAAATTTACATATGATACATAGAGGGGCATAATCGAACGAAAATGTCTATCTCCATGGGCGTTTATCTCCGAGAACGGGTCCGTGAAGGGGCGGACCGAACCGTATTTCGCAAAAAAATAGACGTCCATGTTTTATTCGACAATGTGTGAGCTGGGCGTTTTTGTTGTTCAGCGATAATGGGAAATGAAAGCGCCCAGCTCAAAAACGAATAAATCCAAGGCATTTGTTCGTGGGAGGGGCCAGGATTCGTAGTGCACTGGTCCCCCTCATATGCCAGGACACCAACCGGGCACCCTAGGGGGCACTTTTACAAAAACACAAAAAAAGGTTAAAGAGCTCCCAGGGCATAGCACCCTTCCCTTGTGTGTTGAGCCCCCCAAATCCCCCTCAAAACCCACTGCCCACAAGTCTACACCATTACTATAGCCCTAAGGGGTGAAGGGGGGCACCTACATGTGGGTACAGTGGGTTTGGGGGGGTTGGACGACTAAGCATTAAGCAGCACAATTGTAACAGGTAGGGGGGGATGGGCCTGGGTCCACCTGCCTGAAGTCCACTGCACCCCCTAACAACTGCTCCAGGGACCTGCAAACTGCTGCCAGGGAGGTGGGTATGACATTTGAGGGTGAAAATAAAAAGTTGTGAAATATCATTTTTTTTGTGGTGGGAGGGGGTTAGTGACCACTGGGGGAGTCAGGGGAGGTCATCCCCGATTCCTTCCGGTGGTCATCTGGTCATTTAGGGCACTTTTGGGGGCCTTATTCGTGAAAAAACAGGGTCCAGGAAAAGTGCCCTAAATTCTAACTACAAACGCATACTTTTGTTCCATTATCGGTGAAATGCGCCCATCTCTGTTCAGCCGATAACCACGCCCCAGTTCCGCCTTCACCACACCTCTGACACGCCCCCATCAACTTTGTCCGCATCCGCGAGGAGTGCAGTTGAAAACGTCCAAAATCGGCTTTCGCTTATACCGATTTATTCGTTTTTGGGAGATAAACGTCTATCTCCCAATTTGGGTCGCAATATAGGCGTTTTTCTCTTTCGATTATAAGCAGGATAGTAACATAGTAACATAGTAGATGACGGCAGAAAAAGACCTGCATGGTCCATCCAGTCTGCCCAACAAGATAAACTCATATGTGCTAGTTTTTTGTGTATACCTTACCTTGATTTGTACCTGTCTTTTTCAGGGCACAGACCATATAAGTCCGCCCAGTACTATCCCCACCTCCCAACCACCAGCCCCGCCTCCCAACCACCAGCCCTGGCACAGACCGTATAAGTCTGCCCAGCACTAGCCCTGCCTCCCAACCGTCTCTGCCACCCATTCAAGGCTAAGCTCCTGAGGATCCCTTCCTTCTGAACAGGATTCCTTTATGTTTATCCTTGGAAAAGGGGCATGTAAATGGGAGGGTTATGGGCATAATGGAGGGCATTCCTAAAATTAACATGCATTGTAATAGAATAACAGGGATACACACCCAATGTAGGTGCATACGAGGGGGGGGGGGCAAAATTCCATTGGTGCAGTGCCAGTAAGTTTCTTTCTGCCTGATTCCAGGTCTGTCCTCTCTTGCGTGTCGTCCAGGACCCGGATAATTGCATATAATGTAATATCACGTTAATGCAATCATCTGGATCCTGACTCCCAGCATGAGCAGGAGCAGCACAGGAAAGGACAGAGCAAGGGAGCAGTCAGAAAGGTGCAGGGGCGGCAGTCCAGGTGGGGGTATGCATGTGGCAGTCCAGTCCTTCCCTGGGCCCGGCTGTGTCTCTCGACGGCCCTGGGTGAATACATTTGCACTACGTTTCAGTTGGTGCAAATGGCCAAGCCTAAAGTTAGGCATGATTCCCAGGTGTAAGCACTATTCTATAAATCACGCCTAACTTTAAGAATGGCTTATAGAATAGCACATTTTTAGCAACAATATTTTTGAATCTAACCCTTAGTGCATAGCTCTGACAGATATTACAGGTGTCTCTGCTCTAAATGCCTATGCATGTGATCTGGGCTCCAGTGCTGTCCCAAGTTTAAAAAAAAAGAACAAGGTACAACAGAGGGTCAGCCCCCTGCCAGTCCCCCGCCACTACTCACCCTCTGATCTCCTCAAGCATGCATTTCCCCCAAATATCCAATCCATCCAACATCTGATCCCCCAGCAGAACCTCCCAAGCAGACCCTCCACAGTAGACCCTAATCCAAGCAGACCCTGACCCTCCCTATACCCTATGAATCCCCTGTAGCAAAGGGTGGGCATGATCCTCCTGTGCTCCAAACTCATCTGTCCCTAGGTTTTGAATTGTCATGGATGCCCTTGTCATCTGTGTCATTTTGAAATCTGGAGCCAAACAGAGTGAGAGCAGAGGGAGACCACCTCTGTCCCTTGTCACTAGACAACCAGGTAACCCCTGGGTGAGTTCTAGTGGGTTTGCTGTTAGAAGGGACAGGGTCTTCGTGGAGGAATGGGGTCTGTTCTGGTGGTGTTATGTTGCTCAGGGGGGTAGAGTCTGCTCTAGTGTAGTGAGGTCTGAAGTTAGGGTATCTTTTGGGAGGGGATTCTGATGCTTTGAGGTTTCTGCTGAGGGGAAATCAGATGTTGGGAGGGATAAGAGATTGGATGTTTCTGGGTACTGCATGCTCAGGAATGATCAAACATTCAAGAAGGAATGTATGGGGAAGTAGTGGTGGAGGAACTGGGATAGGGAACTGACTCACTACCTCCAAAATGACCAATGCATTACTTTTGGTCAGCCAAAAATTGAGCATTTCATAGGAAGAGGGCCAGGAAGTGTTTTAGGATCGAATGTTTTGTACATAGCCCAGACATTGACTGCTATCAAGAACACTTTATCCATTTAAGTAGGACCACACAAAAAAGTACACTAATTTAAAAGGATAATTTTTTGTTCAGTCTTTGGACTACATATTCAATGTCAGAAAGATAAGTAGATGTGTCATCCAATTATCTTTTTTCAGTGGCCAATCAGCCAAATATTGACCTCTATATTTCTTACATAGGTTTTGTTTTAGAAAACATTCTTTTAAGTTCATGATATAGTACTGCTTATGCTTGTAGAAAACAGTCTTTTGTGGAACAAAAATTATGTAATCAGCTGAGGATATTCCTTCTTTAGAGGTTGATATATGTCAATACACTCCTGCCTATGAATCAAATCAATATCTCTCTTTTGCTCTTTCAGATTGCTTTATCAAGGTGTTGATTAAACTATGACACAGTTTGCTGTTGCAATTAACACTAAATTAGATTTGTTAATTAGCTTCTTTGAAACAGCTCATGACTTCTCTTCCTCTGTACTATGTATTTCATGAGAACTGATAGGTAGGAAATGGTATAGTGTTTGAAGTAAAAGACACAAAACCTAGATATACAGGCTTTAAAAAAAAATGTCCCTGGGGAGAGGTTATCAAGGTGCAGTAAAAGACTGAGGGATCCTTTTACTAAGCCGTGGAAAAAAAGTGGCCCGTGGTAGTGTGGGTGTGTGTTTTTCCCATGCGCTGTGTCATTTTTTACCTCGGCTGGGAAAAAAGGCATTTTTCAATGGGGCAGTAAATGGCCGTGTGCTAAGACTAAACATAGCATACGGCTATTTAGTACCTGAGCTCTTACTGCCACCCATTGACCTAGTGGTAAGGGTTCACTTGCTACTCATGAAGTAATCATGCAGCACGCACCAATGTGGCTGTGCTGCCAATTATCGCTGAGAACGCCCCCCGTGGTAGAAAACAGAAAAATGTTTTCTACCATGGGAAACAGCATGCATCAACTTAGAAACTACCGCAGGGCACCAGCACTACCCCTGCGGTAGTGCTGATTTGGCACATGCTACCCACATGTTAGTCCTACTGCTGCTTAGTAAAAGGGCCCCTGACTTTTACCGCACCTTAATTATCAAGATAGTCATCATCTGGTGGTAGCTCAGAACTGCAGGTTACTGACTCCCCTCCAGTACAAAAATAATACTACTCATGTTCAACCTCACAAGCAACATTACCGTTCCATCCCAGGAATATCAAGTCACAAATGCTGATGCTCCTGGGCCTTTAAAGGGGCCAGCATGTGATTGAAACAGCTGACCCTTCCCCCTGAGGACACACCAGGGTAAGACAACCCCTGAAGCCCCTCTCCTGTTAAAAAAAAAAACTTCCAAATCTACCCAATTCTAACCCCCTTGAAGCCCCCTCCATTTAAGAAACCCCCCTGAAGTCCCTAACTCCCAATCCCCAAAGTCCCCTCCCCAGGCCTGTCTTTTAAATCCCTGGTGTCTAATGGGGGTGAAGCAAGAGCGAGCTCCATTTGCTCCTATCCCTTGTTGGCACCAGATTTGAAATGGCACCAGTGACCCCTAGTGGTAGTCTTCTGTTACTATTACTAGGGGGTCAAGCTGCTGTATAAGGGCCATTTTGAACCCAGAACCAGCAATGGGCAGGAGTGAGTGAGGATCACTCATGCTAGAGATTTAAAAGGTAGGCCTGGGGGCCACTGGCATGGGGAGAGCTTTGGGGGAGACTGAGAATTGGGAACTTTGAGGGGTTTCTTGATTGGAGGGGGGATTATTGATGGGGGGCTTCTATGGGGAAGTTTGCCCTGGGGTGGCCATTGTGGGAGAAGAGGGGGCAGCTTTTTTGATTATGTGCTTGCCCCTTTAAAAGCACTCAGGAGCATCAGACTGCAGCTTATAGTGAATATAAGCTGCATTTTTATTATAGTGAATAAAAATGACAGCAAGGGTTAAGCACAGTAACATCTGGGGTTAGCTCTACTGAAAAAACAGGTCAGGAAAGCTGAGAGGCTTTGGAGAACGAAGAGATTAGAATCTGCTAGAAGTAGATACATTACTTATACCAAGCATTACTTAAAAGAAATAAAGTATGCAGGAAAAAAACCAAACAGTCCCCTCATATTTCAAACAGTGATTGTCCTGCCAAAAATACTGTTTTGTAGAGTCAAGATCGCCAGGGCAAACTGACATAGTTTCAGTTGAACACCAAGCCACCTTCTTTGTGAATAAGGTTAAACATCTTCAGGCAACTTTTTGACATAATTGTCATTGTTTTCTACCTCAGATTGTTTGCAGAATGCGTTAGAGTGTAAAGAATTACTAAATCCATTCTATTTGTGCAAGAGCTGGGCAAGTTTTAATTTATTAAATAATTATAGCTTGGTGCATGTGACAACTTCTGTGTTAGATCCAATGCCTTCAAAATTATTTGTACAGAATCTCAAGTAATTATATCCTCAGATTCTTAGTATGATTAACACAAGTTTAATCACCAGTTCCCTTCCTGTACAATTGAAAAAAGCTGTTTTCGTCTGATTTAAAAAAAATTACTTTGGATCCCTTTCATCAGAAAATTATAGACTATTTAAAAAAACATTTTTTTGGTCATAAAAATTTTTCAAAACATGCAATACATCTATATTTCTACTTGATCATACAAAACAAGGTGGTAATCAGGAAAATAAAATAAAATACAGCAAATAAACATTTGTTCACAGCAAATCAAGAAATTAACCTTTTAGTCCCCAAGATGTGAGAGAGATCAGCAATTTAGGAGGAAAAGAAATCAAAGAAAAAATAGTACTTTAAGCAATTGACACACTAGCAGGATTCTAACTATGCCTGTCGAATTTAGTGATTGTTGTCTGCTTGGATTTCAGCCTCAGACTGAAAAAGAAATTTACTATCCAGAAGAGCTTTCATTGTTTAGGATTAAAGAGAACATATCTAACATTATTTACTAAACATTTCACTGAAAAATAAAGAAACAAAGGGGGTCTTTTACTAAATCTTAGCTCAAGTTATCTGCAGCAGGGCCCACAGGAATAAAATAGGCCCTGCTGCAGATAACGCAAGCTAAGCTTAGTAAAAGACTACTACCACTACTACTACTACTACTACTACTACTACTAACAGACGCACTCCCAATATTCCACTATTTTGAACCACTCTATTCTGCAAGGTCAGAAACTGCTTCCAGCATTCTTGGGTCTCCCTGCATACATTCACCATATATTCTTGCTCAAACACAGTTCAGCTCTATGTTGAAAAAAATAGTCAGGTCATGATTTCTTTTTTTTTTTTTTTTCAGAAATACAAATGTGCTGTAGAAATTATCGGTACCGTACATTATGAAAAATGCAAATACAACCGAAAAACAAATAACCTAGGAATAGTCAGATCAAAATATTAACATAATAAATTGTTACAAGAGCCCCAAAATACTCAGGTTGAATTATATTCATCAAGTATATGCCAGAACCAAATAGAATTTTTAAATTTGTAGTGCCATCTTGCAGCAGCTGTTTCACATTTTCAAGTGAGGCATACTAGGTTCCACCAAATTGGATAACAGATCTGATCAGTGTATTTCCAATGCATAAATATGACCTTGTTAGCTAAGGCAAGAAGCAATTCAATCTGTTTACATATACTTTTATGCAGAGTATAGCTAGTGTTAAAGGTTCTTGTATTTTACACATATTTTGAATTAAGGTCCATATTGCATCCCAGAACCATTTAGAATATTCAAAAAGCCTATGGAAGAGCATATAGTTGCTAGAAGTTTGGAGAAGAAATATGGCCAATCTTGAAAAATTTAAAAGGGGTCCAAATCACTATGAGTCACTAGAATAACATTTGGGTTAGCAAAGCCAAAATATTCTCAAAGCTTTGTCCCAATAAATAGTCAATTTTTCTTGAGGCATCTAATAGCCAACAGATTTCTCCCATATTGCCTGGGTAGAGTTGATGGGATTAGATTTACAGGTGATCAATGTTTTATAAATGTTCAGTGCTGCATGGCCCATTATCTTTCATACATTAAAATATCTGGATAAGATTTGTGAAGAAAACTCTATAGTTGTTTTCATTGAACAAGAAAAGAGCCCAGTAACTTGTATTTCTTTTGAAGTTCCTTAAAAGATAGAAATTTTGTTTTAAAGCATAGACGTAGAAGGATATGGATGCTGGCATATCCAAGTCTTTTAGCAGAAAGGAGTTTGATTAATTTTATTGTACGGATTGTATCAGAGATATAGACCACAGGACTGATATAAAAGAATCCAGATAATTCAGTATGGCTTCAATTGTGGGTGGGTTTTAATCTTGATTGAGAGTGATGCTCGAAGAATGTATCTCAAGCCCAGTGGATATACAAATTCTTGTTCAAAAGATAGCCAACAAGACAGAATTTCTAGTGTATTGTCATTAATCCACTGTACACATACTCCATTACAAGTTCAGATGAAGCTTACAGTGAACATTCAATGTAGAACAATGGATTTCTCTGAATTTTAACTTTGTAGCCTGAGATGTTGAAAAAGGATTGAGTGATATTAAGTGCAGTAGAGATGATTCAACTGACATAGATACCACAATATCATCTGCAAATAGTGAGATTTTAGCTTCAGCTTTCTATAAGCATGTACTATGTACATTAGCAGATTGAAGGATAGCTATGGCCAAAGGTTCTAGAGCCTAGTCAAATAGTAATTGTGATAAGGGTCTTCCCTGACAGGTGCCCCTAGACAAGGTGAAAGATTGACTTCCTTATTAAGCCATATTCAAGCAGAGGTGGTCTCATTATAATTTCTTTGAACATCTGTATATAAAATTAAATCCAATGCCAACCATTGCAAGGCTTTGAACAAACAAGGTCATCCAGAAAGAATGCTCCTACAGATGATAGAATTTGTTTAGAATAATGTAGATTATTAAGAAAAAAGCTTTGTCTGGAAGAGAGGAGAGGAATCTGGTTGGATCAGTATGTTTTAGATTTGTAAGAACCTTTGTCAATCTCATAGCCAATATCCTTGCATACATTTTTGCTTCAACATTGATCAAAGAGATTGGTCAATAGTTTTTAACCTCCAGAAGGTCTCTCTCTGGCTTAGGAAATACTACTGTCATGGCTTCTGAAAAAGTGTGACAAGTCACTGGAACAAGTTCCATACAAGTTGTATGAAGGTGAACAATTCCAATAATTTTGGAGTCAAAACATTGCTGAAGCATCTATAGAATTCCACCAGAAATCCATTTATTCCAGGTGCTTTGCGGATGTTGTAGCTTTTGATGACTTCATCAATTTCCTTTAAGGTAATAGTTACATCCAAAAGGTCACCGTTGAAAGGAGACAGATTGGGTCCAGTCAGAGTGATAAAAAAAAATCTGTCAATAATGTAACATGGGGTTAGGGAAAGAAGAAAAAAAACAAAGTGGTAAAATGTGGATTTACTTGTGCTGGTGAACATTCCACCAGTCAGCAATGTAGCTTAGAATTTTGAGAAGGGTTTTGGAATGGGAAGCTAAGGAGGGGTTACCTGGGAGACAGGGCTGGCTGGCAGTTGCAGAGAGGTTCTGGCAACTGAAGAGAGTGGATGTGCTGTTTGATGTGGGACAGGCAGTGTGGAATTGAAGGAAATTAAAAGTTTTAGGAAGTGAGTTTGGCTGGCAGTGAAAGTATTGAGGTGAGAGTGATAGTAAAAGTGAGATTGAGAAAGGAGATTTGGGAATTTTGTGTAAATGTGGAGTGAATGGTGAAGAGAAGGTGTTGGTCAGTCAAGGAGAGAGGTGTGTGGTGTGTGAGGGGAGAGAGTGGAAGGTGTTTGAAGGGTAAAAGTGAAGGAATTTGAGAAATTTTGAAGGAAAAAATTAATTAGAGAATAGTGTATTATTGAGGGGGTTATAGTGGTTTAGTGGGGAAGTTTGGTTAAAATGTATTAAGTTTAGGAAATAGGATTAATAGTAACTGGGTTTGTAAGGGGTGCGGGGTGTGAGTTATATAAGGGGGTGTTTGGGAATATAGTAGGGGTGTAATAGTTAAGGAATTTTTGGAATTTAAAATAGTTTTTTTTAGGAGTTAAGTGTTAAATTACTGAAGTGGTTAGAAAACAATATAGAAGTATGAATGGAATGTAAAGTGATATAAAGTATTGTGAAAGAGTAGTGAAAGTGTCTAAGACCGGCCAACACTATTACACTAGTGTTAGTTAGGGAAAGAAAAAATAGTTAGAAAAGGAGAAGACTTGAGAGAAAGGGACAAACTATACTTATTTTAATTTTAATAATCAGAGGAACCACAGTGTAAAATCTTCCTAGCAGGCAGAATTTCTGCTGTTACCCAGAGCAGACAGGGTTTTCCCTCCATTTACTTTGTTTTTGAGGGGAGGTTTAGGAGGAAGAAGCCAGCTGTGCATTGCAGAAAATCTACAAGGGCCCCGGCGCAAGAAAGATTTCACCGGCACGCTTGGAATCAAAGGAATTGATACACCGACAGCTAAGTGACTGAGATACTGGGACTGAGTATCAAGGGGAAAGTGGAAGTTACTTACCTTAAAGGGGAAAAAGGGGGAAAGAGAGAAGAAGAAAAAATTCCAAACCAAATACTTACCTGTTTCTGAAGGGGGGGGAAGAAGACGTTTCCTGCAAAACATAAAGGGGAACACAAAGTATCAAAGTCCGGAGAAACATCCTTTGGGAGAGTACAAAGAATTGTTAAACAGGGGAAAGGTTTAGTGAGAATAAAAAAACAATACTTATCTGATGTCTATTCTGATTCTGCTGTAAGAATACCTGTAAAGAGAAAAGAAGCGAGTTTATATTTCTTTTTAAAAGAAAAGGGTTATTCATGTACATAAATTGTGGGATTCATTGTATAATTTTGTAAGTTTGTTTTTAATTTACTTTGGGGTTGAATTTAAAGAATTTAAAATAAATACCAATTTATTGCATTGAAAAGAACCCTGTGGCTGATTTAGTTTTGTGGGAGCCCAATAGGGAGAATCCTAAATTTAGTTTCATTTTCCTCTTCCATTCTTAGAGAGTGGAAGATGAGGATAGTGATTCTAACACATTTCCGGTAACTTATAGTGTGTTCGCATTCAGGCCCGACTACAAACACCTGCCTTTGGGTGAGCACACAGTTACATCTGAGGTGCCGGAAGTGCCGGTTAGAATATTGTCTGTATTTCCAGATGTTTCAGAGGTAGTGTCTGATAGAAAAACATAAATTGCATTGAAATATCCTTATCTTTAACAACGATGCTTTCATCAGTTGTTTTAATGCCCACAATTGTTTGATGCTGCTTTTTAGATTAAAGATGCTTGCTATCTTCTGCATAGTATTGCACAGAACATTGAAAAATGACACCAACCGCTTCTTTTGAACAAACTTTATTGTATGTGTATTTAGTTTTAAGCAACTAAGCATAAAGATCTGGGTCTGCAAACATTGTATTTTATACATCCAATGATTTAATCTCAGATTGTAATTTAGTTAGCACTTTATTCCACTCTTTCTTTGCTGAGCTATATAACCAATAATATGCCCTCTAAGGATGGCTTTTATGGCATTTCACTTGGTGAGATATCAGACAGGGAAGTTGCTATTAAGTTCAAAATATTCCTTAATATCATTTTGTATCATCTCATTGAATTTCCCATATAGAAATAGTTCAGAATTTAACCTCCATTTCGCCTTTGTTAATAATGGACTTTGTGGATTTAATTTGAGAATTATGGCTGAATGGTCTGAGATAGCAATCCCCTGAATTTCCACTTCAAGAGTTGAGTGTAAAAGTGACCGGGTCATAAGAAAAAAGTTGATTCATGAATAAGATGCATATGGAGCTTAAAAATATGTGTATTCTCATTGTGTAGTGTGGAGCAATGTCCAAAGATCTACTAAATTACGTTCACTCATGATGGATTGTACCACAGTTCAAGTTCTAGATTTACTCCCCTGTTTACTAAGCTACGTGACAATTCCGACACAGCCCATTCAAAGTGAAAGGGCTGTGTCAGCATTAGCGCATTACAGCTGCTAGCGCAGCTTAATAAACTGGGAAGGGGGGTAGTGTTGAAACACACATTATTGTTGAGAATTGGGTCCAAGTATAAGTTAAAATTACCCTCAATAAGTAGTGATTCACTAGCAATTAAATTAGTAAGAACTTGAAGAAATCTGGGTCTTCAGCATTAGGAGTGTACAGAGATAAAATCTGAATTTGAGACTGAATAACTAAAATGGTAATTTAAGCACATCTGACTTCAGTCAGATTTCATGTCAATAATTTATACATTATAATCTTTAGAAAGTAAGATCACAGTCCCATTATGCTTCCCCTTATCAACTGAGAAAAATAGCTCTTTCACCTAAGATTAAGGTTTTATGATTCACTATGGTTTAGGTTGGTCTCTTGTAATAATACCAGAGTGGGGTGCTATTTGTCTAATTATATCAAACTTTTCTTGCACTTGATGTTATTAAGACCATTGACATTCAATGATACAACTGTCAAATGGTATAACCATAATAGGTTTGCAATGCATTCTATTGATTCTGGCATGTTTAAGACATATACCTCCTCAAGAGATATAAAAATAATTACAATCCTGGCAATAATCATAAAATAGACAGAGATCTGACACCCATACTTATTGAAACAACCTAAAACATCTGACTTCTACTAATCACTCCTGTTTCCTTTGGTGTAACTGTCAGGCATGAGCAGGAATTTCCATGGTCCCACTGGCCTTTAGGTTATACAAATTACTTGAAGGAGCAAATAGTGAATAATATAAACAAGAGATATTACACACTATGGAACTTATTTCAAAGAATATGAACAACTCAAAATGCCCAATTGGATGCCCAGGTGCTTGAAATGTTGTTGACCCCTCCCTATCCCCTTAAAGTGAAAATGAAAGGGGATACCAAGCCTTATAACAGTTTCAGGTATTATGGGCATTCTTAGCAAAGCAGGAAGCAAGACTGAGCAGTAGCCTAGTGGATAGCACAGTGCACTTTAAACCAAGGGACCCAGGTTTAAATCCCACTTTAACTCTTTTTTTAAAATTATTATTATTGTGAGGCCTCCAAAAATAGAAAAATACTGACTGTACCTAAATATATACAGTGGGGGAAATAAGTATTTGATCCCTTGCTGATTTTGTAAGTTTGCCCACTGACAAAGACATGAGCAGCCCATAATTGAAGGGTAGGTTATTGGTAACAGTGAGAGATAGCACATCACAAATTAAATCCGGAAAATCACATTGTGGAAAGTATATGAATTTATTTGCATTCTGCAGAGGGAAATAAGTATTTGATCCCCCACCAACCAGTAAGAGATCTGGCCCCTACAGACCAGGTAGATGCTCCAAATCAACTCGTTACCTGCATGACAGACAGCTGTCGGCAATGGTCACCTGTATGAAAGACACCTGTCCACAGACTCAGTGAATCAGTCAGACTCTAACCTCTACAAAATGGCCAAGAGCAAGGAGCTGTCTAAGGATGTCAGGGACAAGATCATACACCTGCACAAGGCTGGAATGGGCTACAAAACCATCAGTAAGACGCTGGGCGAGAAGGAGACAACTGTTGGTGCCATAGTAAGAAAATGGAAGAAGTACAAAATGACTGTCAATCGACAAAGATCTGGGGCTCCACGCAAAATCTCACCTCGTGGGGTATCCTTGATCATGAGGAAGGTTAGAAATCAGCCTACAACTACAAGGGGGGAACTTGTCAATGATCTCAAGGCAGCTGGGACCACTGTCACCACGAAAACCATTGGTAACACATTACGACATAACGGATTGCAATCCTGCAGTGCCCGCAAGGTCCCCCTGCTCCGGAAGGCACATGTGACGGCCCGTCTGAAGTTTGCCAGTGAACACCTGGATGATGCCGAGAGTGATTGGGAGAAGGTGCTGTGGTCAGATGAGACAAAAATTGAGCTCTTTGGCATGAACTCAACTCGCCGTGTTTGGAGGAAGAGAAATGCTGCCTATGACCCAAAGAACACCGTCCCCACTGTCAAGCATGGAGGTGGAAATGTTATGTTTTGGGGGTGTTTCTCTGCTAAGGGCACAGGACTACTTCACCGCATCAATGGGAGAATGGATGGGGCCATGTACCGTACAATTCTGAGTGACAACCTCCTTCCCTCCGCCAGGGCCTTAAAAATGGGTCGTGGCTGGGTCTTCCAGCACGACAATGACCCAAAACATACAGCCAAGGCAACAAAGGAGTGGCTCAGGAAGAAGCACATTAGGGTCATGGAGTGGCCTAGCCAGTCACCAGACCTTAATCCCATTGAAAACTTATGGAGGGAGCTGAAGCTGCGAGTTGCCAAGCGACAGCCCAGAACTCTTAATGATTTAGAGATGATCTGCAAAGAGGAGTGGACCAAAATTCCTCCTGACATGTGTGCAAACCTCATCATCAACTACAGAAGACGTCTGACCGCTGTGCTTGCCAACAAGGGTTTTGCCACCAAGTATTAGGTCTTGTTTGCCAGAGGGATCAAATACTTATTTCCCTCTGCAGAATGCAAATAAATTCATATACTTTCCACAATCTGATTTTCCGGATTTAATTTGTGATGTGCTATCTCTCACTGTTACCAATAACCTACCCTTCAATTATGGGCTGCTCATGTCTTTGTCAGTGGGCAAACTTACAAAATCAGCAAGGGATCAAATACTTATTTCCCCCACTGTAAGCTATCTGCAAGCCTTACGGCTATTGAAGTGGTGTACATTCAGGTACAGTATGCATTTTTCTGTCCCTGGATTGCTCACAGTTACAAATTAAAAGAGTTAAAGCAGGATTTGAACCTGGGTCCCTTGGTTTAAAATCCACTGCACTAATCACTAGACTGTTCTTCTGCTCTGTAGGGATGACTGTGTGGCTACTATTCTAAAAATGCTGCCAGACAGATGTCTTTGGCTCCGCTTTTTGGCCGTTAATATGTTGGATGTTCCAATTTGTAAAATAGTTGCTCATACTGGACATCCTCAGCACACAGACGTCCACGTTACGCATTTTCAAACAGAAAATCCTGATGTATTTCCTGTTGGAAAATACATGTGAGATGAATGTTTGTTTTGGATATTATGAGTTGGATGTCTCTATTCTGACTTGGACGTCCTTTTGAAAATGCCCTTGCATGTCTAAGAAGAACAGCTGTGTGCACTAAAGATATTACGATGTAAGCCATTACAAATAATATATCACCATATAATTTCCAAGGAACAATTTTTAAAAGCCATGCTGCAACAGGAATGTCAATAGCAAATTAAAAAGGACATAGTAAATCATGTCATATTTAGCACAGTAATATTATTATTATTATTATTTATTATTATTTGTTACATTTGTATCCCACATTTTCCCACCTTTTGCAGGCTCAATGTGGCTTACATATAACCGTTAACAGCGTTAGTGGGTTACGGTTTGAACAAATACATAGTATGAATGAATACAAAATGATATTGTGTTATAATGAGGTATATGTATGGTAGGAAATATTTGGGGAGAACTTAGAGAGGGAAAGGGGGAAGAAGGGTCAGGTAATGTCCATTACGATCTTTGGTTATATTGTGTTGCAAGTGACCGGTATTTTTATGTTGGGTCAGTGGGGTATGCTTTTCTGAACAAGTCTGTCTTTAGTGCTTTCCGAAAATTTAGGTGGTTGAGCGTGGTTTTTACTGCTTTTGGCAATGAGTTCCATAGTTGTGCGCTTAGGTAGGAAAAGCTGGTTGCATAGGTGGATTTGTATTTGAGTCCTTTGCTGCTTGGGTAGTGGAGGTTTAGATATGATCATGCAGATTTTGTGGTGTTTCTGGTTGGCAGGTCAATGAGGTCTGTCATGTATCCTGGTGCCTCGCCGTAAATTTTGTGATAGCTTGAGGGGCATTTCCGATATGACGTCCAAGTCGGACTTTGGACATTTTATGCTAAATGTCCCAAATCCAAATAGAAAGCATAATCATTTTTGAAATCACAGAATGTCTATGTTTTTTTTTCCAAAAATACCATTTGTAACAAGTTTCTGTGCTCTGTGTGTCTATCTTTTCAGGACATTAAAAAAAAATGTACAAGTGCAAAACGTAGAAACTCAAGCCATTGGGATGTAGGAGGGGAAAGCATTTTTAGTAGACTGATTCCCCAGAAAAACCAGGAAAGCAATGCTCCTAGGTACACATATCACCATCTGCTGAGATGTGTACCTGAAAAGACTTCAAACTCAACAAAATACAGCTACCAATCTATCATGTAGGGCTTGGAAGAATGAACACATTACAACCCTGTTTGTCAGTTTGGACTGGCTTCAAGTTGAGTTTAGAATTAAGTTTAAAATTCTGGTTCTGACTTCCAAGGCTCTTCATGAAGGCCTACCACACTCTCTATATATCTTCTCATTTAGTTTCACTCTCTTAATGATCACAGCCTAGCACAGCCTTCTTCCAGACCTGTCCCCTGTGTATCTTGAATCTACTAGGCAAAATGCTTTCTTTTTGCTGGCTCCTGCATTGTGAAATGATCTCCCTCTGTCTTTATATGATGAGTTGTCCTATCAGAAATTTAGGTCAGGCTTAAAGACTCATTTCTTTCAACAGGCTTTTGAAGTTTCAGAGCGTGGTAAGTGGGAGTACCATTTATATTTAGACTGATCTGACATGATCTGTTGGAAAGTCCTTATTGCTTTTCAATCTGAATTTTGTAGTTGTTTTCTTGTCTTCTTTTACTTAGTTGTTAACTGGTTTGACCTGCATGCACAGATAAGGAGAACTAAACAATAATTAAAATACAAATGGGAAAGAGAACAATTGAAATCTATAAATGATCATCAAAAAGAAAAAATAATTTAGAAAGCTTGAAATTGACATAGAACTGAGTTAAAATGATATAATAAAACATTTAGATAATGAAATGATATACAAAAAGGAGAAATGGAGGAACTTATATGCATACATTATATCAAAAGATTATTTGGATACTACGGAGGGAGAAAAAAGCCTCAAATTAAAACAAAGCGCTCCAGTCTTCAGCACTTGCTAATTAATTAATTAATTTATTTATTTAACACATTTATACCCCACATTTTCCCACTAGTTGTAGGCTCAATGTGGCTTACACATAACTGTAGGTAGGCTACAGCTCAGAAAGTACAATTAAACAATGTAATAGTAAGATAGTAATCAAATAGGTATCATATAAAACAGCAAAGATAATACAAGATAAAAGGGCCAATGAATTTTGTTGAAACCAAGAAGAGGTAATTTAGGTAATCCATCATAGGCATAAAAAGCCTCCAATCTACAACAAATAGAAGTGCTTAGAAGAATTTTTTCAATTATAATTTTAATTTTTAATTATAATTGCGATCTCAGGAATCAAAGGTCCCCTGAAGGTGGCCAGCATTTCTTGGTTCAAAGACCACTTCTTCAAGCTATTGGAACTAGATCGATCAAGCACTACATCTCTTACACTGTCAGTGACTGCTTTTGTGCTCAGTACATATTTTTATAGGTACCATTTAAAAAAAAGTCCTAGACAAAAATGTACAAACACAAGCCATAGGGATGGCTGTGTTTCACCATTCCTAGTAAACAGGCCATGCAGACATCTCAGCAGAGCAGAGGAGAAGCCTAGTGGGCAGTGCAGTGGATTTCACATAAAGAGATCCAGGTACCACCTTAACACCCTTATTTTGTATTATGAGCTCTCCAGGAACAACTAAAAACCTACTGTGCCTAACTGCATACCCCTAAAAAAACCCATCAGGTCTGCAGGTGTCTCCTATCTATAGGTACAGTTGGTATTTTGTGCATTTTGGAAAGCTCACAATTTCCACCACAAGTGTACAAGTTAGAGTGGGATATGGACCTGAGTCCCTTTCTCTACAGTCCACTGCACTGACCACTAGCCTACTCCCAGGACCATATTTTACTCTTTTGAAAATGAGCACCATAGGCATCTCTATAACATGCCTGATATTTTAGAAAGACAAATAGGTGTCTTTAAAATGTGAGACACTAATCCCTTCTTATCTAGGGCTTTTATTTTCTCATTCCATGAGGCAGAGTGATCAGCATATCATCAGTGTAATATAGGTAAGAAGAAAAATTGAGCAGAAAGCAACCATGATACAATAAATAAGCGAGATATAACATTCCTCCATCCACCTTACTTGAACCCCTGAAACAAAACATTTATATACAGTTGTCTTCAATAGAGTGCAGGCCTAACACATGGTTGTTGCATATCTCAGCAGTTAGTGTTGAAAATCATTATTAATCAGCTAAGTCATATTGCCCAGGAATGCCTGTCAAGCTGTCCTTTGTTTGGACTAGTTAAATTTACCCACCTTCTGAACTTTGGTGATAAAAGGGGAAAGTTATCAACATAGGCTACTATTAAGGTGGGCTATTTTAAGATAAGCTCCCATTTTATACAACGAGACGATATGCTGCAGGAAAAAGGGTCCTTCGGTAGTGGCAGGGGCTGTTTTTCCCATGTAAGAGGGCCTTTTTACTGCAGCCAGTAAAATGACCCCCCCAAAAAAACTCTTACCGCATGGCCATGCGACAGGGAACACTTACTGTCAACCGTTGAAGTGGCAGTAAGGCTCCTGTTATAACCCGGCGGTAACCAGGCAGCATGTGGCAATGCCCGATTACAGCCAGGTTAGATCCGCGCTAGGGAAAAAATTTCACGGTGCTCTGGAAATGGCGCACACTCCTGCTGGAACTACCGCTGGCAGCCGTGTTGGGCCGGTGGTAGTTCTGTTGTAGTGTGCGGTAAGACCCCCTTTAGTGAATGAAGGCTTAATTGTGAATCTATTTTGGTGCTGTACTAGTTGTTTTAGGGCTCCTTTTACCAAGCTGTAGCAAAAGAGGGCGTGAGCTGGCGTAGACATGTGTTTTTCATGTCCACCAAGGCCTCCTTTTATCACAGCTGATAAAAGGGAAGTCTGTCTTTCCTGCAGGAAATGTCTGTGCAGCAAGTAAAGCACCTGCCATGTGGCCATTTCGGGGGGGCGCCCTTACCACCACCCATTGAGGTGGCGGTAATGGCTCCCACGCTAACCTGGCGTGAACAGGCAGCACGCAACACTGCCCAATTACTGTTGGGTACACTCCGGCGCTATAAAAGAAAATATTTTTTGTAGTGCTGGATATGACAGTGCACTAGGAGTGGAAAGTACTGCCGGGCTGCTGCGGTAAACCGGTGGTACTTCCTGTTTAGCAAGCAGTAAGCCTGCATTGGGCTTACTGCCGCTTAGTAAAAGAGGCCCTTAATTTCTTCCACCTATAAAGTCTCTATTTTCCCAGCACCTTTTAAAAGAACTCAGCTGTTGGTGACTGCCTTCAGTGCCCATTCCTTGCCAAAAAAACACATAATTTTCCAGTAGGCAGCCAACATGCCTTTTTCAATGTTTACTGCTACACTTTAGCTCCCTTGTATATGACCTTAACTGCTTATGCCCTACCAATTTACTGATACACTCTGCCAATGTTCATCTCCATCTGCCCATTAACTAAATGCCAGATATTTGTTATGAGCTAAAATACTGCTGGTTTATATGGTGTCAAGAGTAATCATAAATCAATGATTGTTTTATCCAGTCAAGGGCCATATTTTCATCTATATTTCCTCTAAACTGTGCATCATGTGTTTGTCATGCTGAGTCCCCATATGTCATATATGCTTTGCCAATCATATCTAAGAATTTGAACAGAGGACATTTATGTGACAGATTTCTGTGCAATGCTTGTAAGTAATCAGGAGTGCAGTTAGGAATACTTGACAGTGCATTGGAGCTTCCTTCTTTTCCAATTTAATGCTTCTTTCTTCTTACCCTGTATCTTTTATTCTGTTTGTTATCATATATGTTTTGTTTGTAGTTACTGTTATATGCATTCCTAATAAGCCAGACATACACATGTACTCAAATGGACTCACTGTCTATTTTCTCTCGTTGGTGACAACCAACGAGATTTCAAATTTACCACCCCTTTAACTGCCACAGGCACAATAAGCGAAAGAATGTTGTTAGAGTGTACACTGGAGTCGCTGTCGTCACACAACTCTAAGACTTTAACACTGGCTGAACGAATAGAAGTTCTTAACAAATTAGAAAACAAACAAAGTCAAGCATCGATTGCTAAAGAATATGGTGTCAATCCCAGTCAAATTTCACATATCTTGAAGCAGAAAGATCGGCTTCTGGAAGACTGGCAAAACAATACAAATCCACACCGGAAATGAAAACTGGCGGGAAAAGCTGAGGAGGTAGAAGATGCTCTTCGGTGGTTTTCTCAAGTCAGGAGCAGACAGTTTCCTGTCAGTGGTCCACTGCTTATGTGAAAGTCTTGGACTAACTGAATTGAAAGCCACTGTTGGATGGTTGGAAAGATGGAAGGAGAGGAACAACATAAAATTCAAGAAACAGCATGGTGAAAAGACGCTGATAAGTACATAAGTTCATAAGTACATAAGTAATGCCATACTGGGAAAAGACCAAGGGTCCATCGAGCCCAGCATCTTGTCCACGACAGCGGCCAATCCAGGCCAAGGGCACCTGGCAAGCTTCCCAAACGTACAAACATTCTATACATGTTATTCCTGGGATTTTGGATTTTTCCAAGTCCGTTTAGTAGCAGTTTATGGACTTGTCCTTTAGGAAACCGTCCAACCCCTTTTTAAACTCTGCTAAGCTAACCGCCTTCACCACATTTTCTGGCAATGAATTCCAGAGTTTAATTACACCTTGGGTGAAGAAAAATTTTCTCCGATTTGTTTTAAATTTACTACACTGTAGTTTAATCGCATGCCACCTAGTCCTAGTATTTTTGGAAAGCATGAACAGACACTTCACATCCACCTGTTCAACTCCACTCATTATTTTATATACCTCTATCATGTCTCCCCTCAGCCGTCTCTTCTCCAAGCTGAATAGCCCTAGCCTCCTTAGTCTTTCTTCATAGGGAAGTCGTCCCATCCCCGCTATCATTTTAGTCGCCCTTCGTTGCACCTTTTCCAATTCTACTATATCTTTCTTGAGATGCGGCGACCAGAATTGAACACAATACTCAAGGTGCGGTCGCACCATGGAGCGATACAATGGCATTATAACATCCTCACACCTGTTTTCCATACCTTTCCTAATAATACCCAACATTCTATTCGCTTTCCTAGCCGCAGCAGCACACTGAGCAGAAGGTTTCAGTGTGTTATCGACGACGACACCCAGATCCCTTTCTTGGTCCGTAACTCCTAACGTGGAACCTTGCATAACGTAGCTATAATTCGGGTTCTTTTTCCCACATGCATCACCTTGCACTTGCTCACATTAAACGTCATCTGCCATTTAGCCGCCCAGTCTCCCAGTCTCGTAAGGTCCTCTTGTAATTTTTCACAATCCTGTCGCGAGTTAACGACTTTGAATAACTTTGTGTCATCAGCAAATTTAATTACCTCGCTAGTTACTCCCATTTCTAAATAATTTATAAATATATTAAAAAGCAGCGGTCCTAGCACAGACCCCTGAGGAACCCCACTAACTACCCTTCTCCATTGTGAATACTGCCCATTTAACCCCACTCTCTGTTTCCTATCCTTCAACCAGTTTTTAATCCACAATATGACTTTGGTGCTGAAAATTGGGTTGTTTCAGTTCTTCCTACCATCTTGAATGAGTTTGCACCTCGTGACATTTTCAATGCTGACTAAAACGGTCTCTATTGGCGAGCAATTCCTGATGGAATACTTGCATTCAAACAAGCCAAAACTACAGGAGGTAAAACGTCAAAGGACCGACTGACGATCCTCCTTTACTGCAATATGGATGGGAGTGAGAAGGTGGAACCACTCGTCATTGGAAAGAGCAAACAGCCCCGTTCCTTCAAGAATGTTAAGCGACTTCCTGTGTCATATGAGGCTAATGCAAATTCATGGATGACTGGGGAAATTTGGAAGCAGTGGCTAAAGAAGTTAGACACTAGAATGCAGGCACAAAAGCGTCAGATTTTGTTCCTTTGTGATAATTGTGCTGCACACAGTGATGATGTCAGGCTGTCTAATGTCAAGGTGGTCTTCCTGCCACCAAACACTACCTCTCTGATCCAACCTATGGATCAGGGCATAATAGCCAATTTTAAACAACATTATCGGGCTCTTACACTACGTCGACTGATGAGCATTATGGATGACCAGACTGGCAAGGATAAACGTGCTGTTGAACTGGCTCGTAATCTATTACTGTTGGATTCCCTACATATGCAGAAAGAAGCCTGGAATCATGTTACACAGGCAACCATTGTGAACTGCTACAAGCGGGCAAGCTTTGTTAGGGATGTGGAGAGGGACGAAACAGATACAGCTATTGCAAATGCGTCAGATGAACAGGCTATTGACATTCCAGCCTGTGTTACTGAAGAGGAGTTTCATCACTACGTAGCTGTTGATTACAATCTACAAACAGCTGACGACAGCACTGATGTCCAGATATGCGCCTACATGCAGGCAACGGCTGATGATGAAACAGATGATGAAATGAGCAGTGAGGCACATGGTAACGAAATTCAACAACCTCCTGTCAATTTTACAAGAGCGCTGGAGAGTCTCAACACCGTGCGGGCCTATCTGGATGTCAGTGCTATGACAGTTTTTACCGTCTGGCAGACGTAGTCTATGGAACTCACAGACACAATAGTGTACAGAGGACTATGACTGATTACTTCAAGTAAGCCTAATGTCACTTAACGGAGACTGTATAACCTAAGTTAATGGAGACTGTATACTGTATGTATAATAAACAGTACTGTACATATGTTTATCAGATGTCAAGCTTCTTTGGGTCACAACGGTCAAATGCACGCTCCGGTTAACTGCATTTATTTCTTTATTCCCTGACCCTTGCACTTAAGCGGATTGCACTGTATATTTTATTTTTTAGCACTGGGGTGTGTTTGGGAGGCGGAGAATAAGCATGTCCAGCGCTAATCGGTTAGCACGGCTACATTGCCGCACACCTACCGATTAGCGCATAGTTAGTGCATGAGCCACATGCTAATTAGCACATGACCATTAATTGAGGAAATGAAAATGCATCCATTTTACAGCTACGCTAAAGGTGGCTTCAGCGCACAAGGGAAACCTAAGCGCTAGTCACAGCAAAGGCTACTTTTTAGTGCAGCTTAGTAAACGTGGCCCTAACATTTGGTGAGCTAAGACATCTTTTAGAGAAGTATCTGACAGAAGAAGTACTTGCAAGTCCAGAATGTATCTTGAAACGAAAATTCCTGTTCCTGCCAATTTAAAGTCATTAACATTTGAAAAGAAAGGAATCAGATGTTACATCTACTTTCTAGAAACATTAATCTTGCTTCTGTTAATTGCCTATAAGTACAAACTACAATCTACCCTGACTGGTGAAGCATGATAAAATGCAGGCAGATTTTTTTTTCTTGGATAGTAGTCTAGCTGATCTAAATTCTAGCAATGATACTCTTAATATAATTACCCACTGCCACACAAGGCAGCTGAAGAGGGAGGTAAAGGGCAAAGCTACAGAGAATCCACCAGATATGGACCCTGTGAACATCAGCCCTGTGGAGCACATGGTTCAGAGACTCATTCCCAGGGACCCCAACCCCCACCCAGCTTCTCATGAAGGCAGACACGAAAAGATTATATCCACTGGGGTACAATCTGCACATATCCCTACAGTTACTTTGTTTCAGCATTAAAACAATCCAGTGGCGTAGCCAGACCTGACATTTTGGGTGGGCCCAGAGCTAACATGGGTGGGCACTATGTATATAGGTATGAGTAGTGTTTCTTTTTTCTTGGGATACTACAAAATAATGCCTTAGAATGCTGCCCAACAGCTGCCCTGCATCAATAGAAACCACATAAACCGATATTTGTAAATATAGTTACATTATGTCATATCAAACTTGACCAGACATAAGCCTACTATAATGGCAAACATCTCGACGCACACAACAGAATCCTGAATTATAATTACAGCAATGACATATAACAATGTATTCAAATTCTGGTAGCACCTCAATAATAGCAATAAAATCCCATCACCGCCAGGTACTTTGTGAAATAACACTAAATCATGCAAAGAGGCTTCTTAGAGCCTATACTGCAAACCATAACACCAGTTCCAATAACGGTACCTTTAAAAAGACAGCAGTGAATATACACAACAGCAAAACACATCCCATTGGAAAAGCCAGACAAGTCAGATTCATAGATCCCCATATAAACCACTTGCCAGCAGAAACTCTCATCTGCTTGTGGTCACATGCAGACCACAGACCAACCCTCATCAATTACAGAATAAAGGACCAAAAATTATACATTTATTGATTTATTTTCTAAATTTTTATGCCACATTATCTCTACAATTCTAAACAGATCACAATTCAACACACATTAATTTTAAAACATATTACAAAAACATAAAGACCTTCCCCACCCTACCCCATCCATCCCAGCAGCCTGGCATCAGCTTTTCCCTTCAATACTCTCAATCCATCCCCATAGCTCAGCATCAGCCCTTCCCTTCTCTACCTTACCCCCCTCCCCCCATCCATCCCTGTAGCCCAGTATCAATCCTTCCCTTCCCTTCCCCACCATCCATCCCATAGCTAAACATCAGCTCTATCCTTCCACCCTACTCCTCTCTGTAGCATAGCATCAGCCCTGTCCTACTCCCTACCCACCCCCTATGGAATTAAATAAAAAAAAGACTTATTTTTTCATGCCCACCTCTGCACGCACCGGTCCACCCAGAGAAAACCGCCGGCGCCTACACTTTTTTTTTTTTAATTTTAAACTAGGCACTGCAGAGACCAACCCCACCCAAAAACCCACCAAAATGAGAGAAATACAACTTTTTTAAAAATTAAGCTAGCTGGGCACTATTAAAATTTATTGTTGGGGAATGTTTGGTTGGGGATGGGCTCCTTATTGCCCTAGGCACTGGCAGTGAAACGTCTATCCCCCCCATCCAGAAGCCCACTACCAGACCACAGCTATCATTTTTTATTACAAAAGAGTAATCAAAATTCTGGCTGGTCATGGTGGGGCTTCTGGGTGGGGGTGGGATCTTCACTGCAGAGCAAAAAAAGGTATATTTTAATCATTGAATATATACATTTTTTGCCCTAGACAGTGAAGTGCTTACCCCACCCAGAAATTCCACAACAATAAATTTTAATTATAGTGCCCAGGCCCCAGCTAGCTTAATTAAAAAAAAAGATTACATGATGATGATGTTAAAAGTATGATGTTTTAAAAAAAAAAAAGCATTTACAATTTTATTACCTGCTGGGCTGGGCTGGGGCTGGCAGGAACTCGATTCTCGATGATCTCGGACTCGAAGAACCTTTCCCGGCCAATTCCCATGTTTCCACAGGGCAGGGCCAGGCTGAGGCTCGCCTCGCACTAGTTCAACTTCAATACTCAACCCGCCGACCTGCATGCACATGCAGCTATTTTTTTTAGCCTGCCCTCATGCGAGCGGAGTGAGAGTGAGGCTGAGCACGCCGCCGCACACAGTAGCCACGTCATCGGTACCACTACCACGTATGGATGGAGGGAAGGGAACAAGTCAACAACTATGACGCGCTGCGCAGCCACAATGGGACCTGCTGGAAGTGCATTTTTCAGCAGTGCCGAGCCCTGTTTACAATAGTGCGCTAGAGTGTTTAGCATGTGCTACAATTAAGTGTATGCTAACTGTGTAGACACCCACAGGAATATTATAGGCATCTACACAGTTAGTGCACGCTAAAAATGCTAGCGTACCTTTGTGAACAAGGCCCTAGCAGGCTTATTTTTGAAAGAGAAGGACGTCCATCTTTCGACACAAATCGGACTATGGGCGTCCTTCTCACAGGGTCACCCAAATTGGTATAATCAAAAGCCAATTTTGGGCATCCCCAACTGCTTTCCATCGCAGGGATGACCAAAGTTCACGGGGGCGTGTCGGAGGCGTAGTGAAGGCGGGACTTGGGCATGCCTAACACATGGATGTCCTCGACCCATAATGGAAAAAAAAGGGCATCCCTGATGAGCACTTGGACGATTTTACCTGTTCCTGTTTTTCTTACGATGAAGACACAAAAAGGTGCCCAAACTGACCAGATGACCACCGGAGGGAATCGGGGATCACCTCCCCTTACTCCCCCAGTGGTCACTAACCCCCTCCCACCATAAAAAAAGTTTTAAAATACTTTTTGCCAGCCTCTATGCCAGCCTTAAATGCCATACTCAGGTCCATTGCAGCAGTATGCAGGTCCCTGGAGCAGTTGTAGTGGGTGCAGTGTACTTCAGGCAGGCGGACCCAGGCCCATCCCCCCATTACACTTGTGGTGGTAAATGTGAGAAACCCACTGTACCCACATCTAGGTGCCCCCCTTCACCCGTAAGGGCTATGGTAGTGGTGTACAGTTGTGGGTAGTGAGTTTTGGGGGTCTCAGTACACAAGGTAAGGGAGCTATCTACCTGGGAGCAATTTCTGAAGTCCACTGCAGTGCCCCCTAGGGTGCCTGGTTGGTGTCCTGGCATGTCGGGGGACCTGTGCACTACGAATGCTGGCTCCTCCCACGACCAAAGGGCTTGCATTTAGTCCTTTTTGAGATGGACGTCCTTGGTTTTCATTATCGCCGAAAATCAGAAATGACCAAGTCTAGGGACGACCATCTCTAAGGACGACCTAAATTTTAGGAGTTGGGCATCCCCGACCATATTATCGAAATGAAATATGGACGTCCATCTTGTTTAGATAATACGGGTTTCCCCGTCTCTCCATTGGAACGTTTTGCGAGGACATCCTCAGCAAAACTTGGGCGTTCCTTTCGATTATGCCCCTCTTAGTGTGTGAAGTATGCATGTAAACATATATTTTATAAAATGCACTTCACCCCACCTCCACCTACACTCCTCCCTGAGTATTCCCATTCTTCAAGTTTGCATCGACTTCTACCATGTGTACTTTAAGACAAGTCTGAATTTTATAACAGGCATTTTATGCATGTAAATCAGCATTTTACAGTTTACACACAACAAAGATTATCAATATCTTGTTAAAGTGTGCATGCACTTCCTATTTTGCAATGGTAATATGCATGTACTTCAAAAAACATTCTTGTCAGCATTTATACCCGCTCTGAGTTACACATAATTGTTAGCTGACTGCTTGTTTGGGCATAAGCTTTGGAGTGGTAATTGAGAGACCAATTATGCTTGCTTCTTAGGTATTTAAAACCACCTCAAAAATGAAATAAATGCGTTTTGAGGCTTGGTTCCTTAATTGGCTCCCTTTGGATATGCAATTTTGCAAAATCCAGTACTTACACATGTAAGTGACAGGACTTACAGATGTAAGCAAGACAATCTACCACCTACATTTAAAAAGCCCCGAGTGATGCAGCTCTTTCTTTGAACACATTTTTTGTAAGAAAATGGCAGCTCCCTCTGAATGTGCCGCAGTAATAAATACATTTTTATTGTGGCCTTATGAGGGTAATCTAAAAAGCCATTTTCAGATATAAAACTGATTTATGCAAGTAAATGGACTCTTATAAAATTAGGTCAGAAAAGTATGTGTTGTGTAAGCCAGCATGTGCTTGTACAATAGGTCCCTAATTCTATAAACTTACGCACACAATTTTATGCTTAGCGCACAAGTTATAGAATGGTGTCAGTTGTATGTATAACTTAATATAAAGCTGCTAATTGGCATTAACTATCAATTATTGTCTGTAATTGGCACGAATTGGCACTAATTAGCACAAATTAGCGGTTATGCGCATAACTGCCATTAGTCCGTATTCTATACATTGCATGCACAAAATCCAGAGTGTCCAATTACAAGGTGGTGATGGGCCTGGGAGGGGTACAGGTGACTCAGGGGTGTCCCTAGCAGTTATATCTGTGGGTTATAGAATACTGCCTATAGTTAGGTGAGAGCATTTACACCAGCCATGAGATAGTAGAAGTGATCATGCCTAAATAGTTTATAGTTTATTCACATTTGCTAGACTGCCTTTGCTAACTAGTAGATCAAAGCAGTTTACATACTAAAATAAAAAAAATCTTAAAGGAAAGGAACTACCAAATATGGCAGGACAGTGTCAATTCCATTCATGCAGATGATAGGAGAGAGAGGGGGGTACAGAAAGTGAAAAGAGAGCACAGTCTTGAGTGATGCAAAAAATGTTACATTACTGGTCTTAAACGATGCACACAAATGTGTTCAAAACTGTTTAGTCTCATCAAAGACTTGCATGATCATTGGACTGTGGTATAGCAAGACTCCTGAGGCAGGCCTGTGGCCGAAACATAGTACTGTGTCGAGTCTACAATACAGTTCACTTCTTCATATACCACCAGAGTCTCAGTACCCTGAAGTCATTGGTCCACTTACCACTTTGTTTCTTTGTAGCTTTACCTCGTGGGATTTGGTGTTCATCCACTCTGTGGAGAGCCTTCCCTGATACTTTAGAATTCACTGCCTCTCACTCAGTGGCGTACCAAGGGGGGGGGGGCGGTGGGGGTGGTCCGCCCCAGGTGCACGCCGCTGGGGGGTGCTGCGGCGCATGCCTGTCGGCTGCGAGTTCGAATCGCTATGCTAAATTCTCTCGTTCGCTGCAGCTCCCTCCCTCTGCCCCGGAACATGTCTGGTTACTGGCATTGAATATCCAGGTCTAATTAAAGTTAAGCTGGCCACCGGAGCCCCATCATACAGTTTAGTTTATTTAAGTCTTGATATACAGCCCTTCACAAATAAAATAAGAGTGGTGTACAATAACAACAATTAAAATCAATGAAAAGAAATGAACACCAAATAATATAAAAAGGAAAGAAGCAGATTAATAATTAAAAGTAGGAAAGTTCAATCTAAAAAAGTAGGCCTTAAGTCATGACTTGATAGATCGGGGTGGGGGGGAGGGAGAGTATTCCAAAGCATAGGAGCTATATAAAAGAAAGCTGCATGGCATGTGGACTCAAGTTGGGAACAATGGACTACAGGAATAGAAAGGCAGAAGAGTAAAGAAGAACAAAGGGTATGAGAAGGAGTGTAAGGAGTAATCAAGGCGGATTGACAGGAATACCAGTATAGAGAATCTTAGGGGCGAACATGAGGATTTTATACTGTATACAAAATGAAACAGAGAGCCAATAGTGTTGAGTTAGAGGAGGGATGTGGTCCAAACTATGAGCCTGTGTAAGCATGTGAATAACTGTATTTTGAACAGTCTGAAGGCAAGTAAGAAAAACCTTAGGGAGACCTGCAAAGACAATGTTGCCATAGTCTAAATGAGAGGAAACAAGAGAACAAAGAAGTGTAGCACAAGAAGTGTCATTCAAATAACTCCTAAGGGAGCGAATACAGTGAAGAGAATAGAAACAGGTTTTAACTGCAGCTGAAAAATAGGCATGAAGAGAAAGTTGGGGGATCAAAAATCACACCAAGTTATTTAAGAGAATCAACCAGTACCAATGGAGTATACTGAGTAGACAGTGTAACAGAAAGGTACAGACTTAGAAGGATTCAAGATGAGGCAGTTCAAAGAGATCTAGCTGTTAATAGCAGCAAGACAAGATGAGTGAAGAAAGGTCAAGGTTACAGGGATCATGTTGAGACTAGAAGAATAGTGTCTGTATAAATATAAAATTTAATAGAAAAATATTGAATTAAAAAAGCTACAGGACTCAGAAAATAGGCTTAAAAGAATAGGAGAAAGTAAAGAGCCTTGAGGCAGACTGCAGTGAAAAGGGGGACCGATCTGGAATTAGGAAGAAAAAATGAGAAAGTGTGGCAAGAGAAAAATGAGGAAAACCACTTAAACTCAGGACTAGAGATACCAATAGAAGATAGCCAAGAGAGAAGAAGAGAATGGCTAACCACATCAAAGGCTAAACTTAGATCAGGAAAGACAAGCAGACTGCACTTACACCAGGAAAGACAGACAGGGAGATATTACTGTTTTCAAAAGCAGCATGTAAATCATTAAGAAGGGAAACTGCAGTTGTTTCTGTAGAATGTCCCTGGCAAAAGCCTGAATGAAAAGAATGGAGTAGATGGGCAGACTCAACATGCTGGGAGAGCTGTACAAAATTAACCATATTGGTCATCTTGATAAGCAAGGGAAGGTTTGAAATGGGCCTATAGTTACTAGTCAGGTTAATCCAGGTTGATCCATTGAGAAAGGATGGGGTTGAGTAGACAAGTTGTCTTATGGGAAGAAGCAAAATGCTTCTCCAATGTAGTGAGAGAGGGGAGATTATTATCTGCAGACAATTTTCTTTTTTCTTTTTTCTTTTGTATACTTTATTTCTATCAATTTTCATGCAGTGAAGCAGAATTATGTCATGGACTACTGTAATGCCCTCTTTTGTGTCTTTCTCAGATGTGTATGAGAACATTGCAGGTAGGCCAAAATTCTGTGGCCCGAGTAATTGGAGGACTGGGTAGAATGGATTACATTACTCTGCAACTTATCAAGCTTCATTGGCTTCCTAACATTTGGCACATTAAGTTTTAAATTGTGTTACTAGCTTTTAAAGCTTTACATAATGATGCGCCAATAACTATTGCACAAAGATTGAAAGTTTCCATCCTTCAAGAGATTTGAGATCACAAGGACAGATATTCCCTCATTTCACCAGGTTCATCTTGAGGAAGGTTGTTCACACATGATTTTTATAGCTGGACCAACTATGTGGCAAAGTTTTCCTTTGGAAATATGCCAGATGACTTCTCTCCCAATGAGACTTTTTCCTTTAAAGATTAACTGATCCTGGAGCCCTCTTACAAAGCGGCGGTAAGCCTAACGCAAGCTTATCACTCGCTGTTCTGGGACTACCACTGGCCCAACGTGGCTGCCAGCAGTAATCCCACTCTGAGTACACACCATTTCTGGGGGAAAAATAAAACCCCCAGAAATGGCTTGCATGGCGATAACCCAGCGTTAACCAGGCATTGCCGTGCGCTGTTTGGTTACTGCCAGGTTAGTGCGAGAACATTGCTGCCTCAGTGGCTGTGCAGTAAGAGTTCTTATTGCATAGCCATGTGTGACTGGGGGCTTTTTTACTCACTGTGCTAAAAATGTCCCTGGTACCCAGGAAAAATGCCCCCCACCACTAACACGGGGCCCTTTTTCCTGCAGCTTGGTAAAAGGACCCCCCTAATTGTACATTACATTTCAGAGTCTTTGTATATATTTTTTTAAGATTTGAATGTTTTGTTTGTTACCTGCTTAGATGAACTGGGTAAGAGGGATAAAATTTGACTAATTAATTATTAATTAAACTTAGACGAAGCTTGGAGAAAACAGGAGGGGGAGGGGAGAAGCAGGAGATGTGGGAACCTGAAAAAAAAGGGGGAAGAGGGAGGAGGGGAAGGTGAGAAGGAGGAGTAAATAGTTGATTTTATCAAGGAAATAAAGGGCAAAATCATTAGCTGAGAGGGTGTCTGGTACAGAAGAGCCTGGGTGAGTAGAAGAAAGCTGTGAGACAACACTAAAGAGCTTATTAGGGTGACTACAAGCCCTGGAGATGAGAGAAATATAATACTGCCTCTTAATGAAACAAAGCTGGCCACAATAGAAATGAAAAGTAGCCAAATAATAGTTTTTTAATCAGTCTAAGACTACCCCAATACCAGGGCTTGTGTGGGAGACCACTGATTCTAATACAAGATAGTATTTGTCAAGAAACCATTGCAAATAAGGTGGAATTCCAAACAGAAGACTGTTTGAATAAGGGACAAGGCATGAAATCAAAAGGACAAGAAGTTAAGAAGGAGGAGAGAGTATTGGGATCAACTACAGTAACATTAGAATGGGAAATAAAACTATGATTGTAGTGAGGAACAGGAGTGGGAAGTTTCAAAAAGAAATGAAAAAGGAAATGATCTGACCAAGGAAGGTTTTAACCCACACAAATAAATACTATTTTTATACAGATCACACAGAGTGTGAAAAATACATATTAGTATTCACCAGTTTTTATATGCCACTGTTCATTTTTCTTATGCAAAATCTTAAGTCATTATCTGCTGCAACAGTCAAGTGCATCTTTTGATGATTTTATTTAGACTGAGCATCAGGGCAAAGTCTCAAGGATCTATCTGATTTTCAACTAGTACTTCATTAATCATGAGCTTGTTGGCTTATCAGCTTTCTCAGTTACTTTCACAGCTTCAAGTTTCTCTGGGATCTATTTAATTTATTACACATACCGATAAAGATTTTTCTTGGGAGGACAGATAACAGACTTTACTGCCTTATTGAATTTCAATTTGATATCTTCAAGTTTTTCTAGAACACAAAATAGCTTTATTTCATCACACAGTCTTCCATAGGTGAGCAGCACTTTCAACATATTTTAGGAACATTTTGCACCAATATGAACAGCCTATTAGGAGCTCCATGTACAATATGGTTGCAATCCTATAACATAGGCACTAAGATTTATACACTAATTACATGTGTAAATGTTTAGATTAATATACTTCAGGTATCAAATGATCTTCACAGATAGCCACAAAAATCCAGCTGAATAGCCAAAGTAAATGTGTTGGACAATGAACCTCGTTAGTAATGTGTTTGGACAATGAACCTCGTTAGTAACACACTGTGCTTACACACTCATGCATAGTGTCTTACAAACGTCAATCCTCATTGGTTCAATGACCACCACCTTCTTATACTGTTTTTAATTATTAAAGGGGTCCTTTTACTAAGCTGTGTAAGCGTCTATGCGGCCAATGCACACCAAAATGAAGTTACTGCCCAATTACCGCGTGGCACTTGCGGTAATTTCATTTTTGGCACATGTCTGATATGCTCACATCTGAAAAATATTTTTTGTATTTTTGGGTGCACGTAACAGACAAGTGGCATTTGGTGCGCATAGGTCATTACCGCCCAGTTACCATGTGAGTCTTTACCGCTAGGTCAATGGCTGGCGGTAAGATCTGAAACCCAAAATGGATACGCAACAATTTTCATTTTGCCGCAGGTCCATTTTCAGCAACAATTTTAAAAAAGGCCTTTTTTACAGGTGTGCTACAAAATGGATCAGCACGTGCCCAAAACCCGCGCCTACACTACCGCAAGCCATTTTTCAGCGTGCCTTTCTAAAAGGACCCCTAAATAAATCTTTTGCAAATAGTAAACATAATCAACTAACTTATAGTATTCATAGTGCTTAATACTCATCTTTAAAGTATGAGCACTTGGTTTAGTTGGTTTAGGGGCACTCTTCTCCGACATAGCACGTGTTTCACTGAATTGCTTTTTCAAATATTTGCCATCACTCATCCTGCCGACATTTGCCAAATGTCAGAGAAGAGTGCCCCTAAGCCGACTAGACCAAGTGCTCATACTTTAAAGATGAGTATTAAGCAGCAAGAATACTATGTTAGTTGATTAAGCTTACTATTTACAAAAGATTTATTTAATAATTAAAAACAATATAGGAAGGTAGCAGCCACTGAACCAATGAAGATTTAAGTTTGTAAGACACTGTGCATGAGTGTGTAAGCACAGCACATTACGACCAAGGTTCATTGTCCAATACATTTACTTTGGCTATTCAGCTGGATTTTTGTGGATATCTGTGAAGAGCATTTGATACCTGAAGTATGTTCTGGGTATATAAACCCAGCATATGCTTAAACTGAAGCTATACTTATTTGGTTCAATGTTTATGTATGTGTGCACATAAACATGTAACTGCCAAATTTCAGCCTAGGTGCTATTCTATACACGTGGGCAGAGCTTGGGCAGAAGATAGAAGGAGCTCATGTATGTAACTTACAGAATAATGGTAGATGATCAGATGTTGCTCCTTAGATTTAATTGCTTATGATTGGTAATCAGATACTGCCTTGAGTTTGTGGTGCTTATAGTGGATAATGAGATGCTGTATTAGATTAGTGGTGCTTATGGTGAGTAATAAGATGCCACCTCAGGTTTGTGATGCTTATGGTGGGTAAGTAGATGCTGCCATAGTTCTGAGTAGCCTAATGGTTAGTGTAGTGGCCTGAGAACTAGTGAAACTGGGTTCAATGCCCACTGCAGTTTCTTGTGACTCACCTAACCCTCCACTGCCCCAGGTACAAAATAAGTACCAGTAAATAACATGTAAACCACTTTGTAACCACAGAAAAGCAGTATATCAAATCAAATCCTATCCCCTTTCCCATTTGGACATGATACGAGCAAATTCAACCAAACTTTGTAGAGACCATCCTCTCATCCAGGAGGAGGTCTACAAAACTCTGCCTATCTATTTGACCAGTGAGATTGTAGTTTTTGATAGTATTGCAGAAATACTGAGCAGTGCGTGTACCTAGGGGATCCAAGGGTATCCGGCAGTCTATTTGCCTCAGAATCTGAATGGATTGAATATCACATGGTATCCCTTGTCAGTTATGCTTTCAGAGGGGACATAAACCCATGGGTGATAAAGGGGATAGCTTCCAATAAGATTAGTGCATTTGGCAGTATCGTATAGCTACTGAGCAGCATATTGTGAGCAAGCACAAAACATACCTAGGGGTCTTCAAGGGTGCTCAGTAGTCCATGTGCTTCAAAGCTTATTGGATGTATTATCACCAGTCTAAAGCAAACATTGCAACATGGATTCTATATAGCATGCGTAGAGATCCGCGCCAAAATCTATGCATATTCTATAACAATGCTCTTAACAAGCAATAATAGCACTAATTGGCATTAATTACAATTTACACGTACAATTTGCTAAGCATATTCTGTAACACAGTGCACCTAACTTCTAAAATGCTCAGGCAAAAAGGGACTCGGTTATGGGTGAGGAAATGGGCATTTAGTGGTCGATCTGAAATGTACGTACATAGTTATAGAATATGGCCCAGTGCGCCTAAATATACATGCCAGGATTTACGGTGTAAATGGAAGAACATAAGTTTAGATGCTAAGATATCAAGTAAGAGTATTTTATATACCAGGCCTCAATGTAGGTGCCCCTTATAGAATACACTTAGGTGGAAATGTTTTCCATGTGGATTTTTTAGGTGCCATATATATAATCCCCCCTTAAGAGCTGAATATCAGCATTTAAATATTCAAGTGCTGACTCGGCACCGGAACATCCCCAACATAGCCGGCTTTGAGTTCCATACTTAATTGCAATATTCAGCAGCGCTTAGCTGGTTAAGTGCCACTGAATATTAGTGGATTGCCCCAACCAGGTGATTTAACTGGTCAGCAGCTAGTTAAATTACTTTGAATACCAGGCCCTCAGTTATCAGTTTTAATAATTTTCTATCACTTTATTCTTATATATAGGACCTGATTTTAATAGGTTCTCTCTAATTCTATGCTTACGAGAAAATAATTGATACATTAGGGTCTCATTCGATGTCTATGGCTAAATGCATCGACTTGTATGAGGTGGTGATTTCTTAGCCTTTTTCCCCCTCAATAGGCACAGAATAGGAATTTGCCTTTGTAAATCAGGCCCTAAGTTTATGTCTCTGGGATAAACTTTAAGAAAATATATAGCCTCTGTTTTGCCATCATACTTGGTAATAACATCTAGCACAGCAACACACACACACACACACACACACACACACACACACAAAAAAAGACAAAACAAAAGGAAAAACAAAACAACTACTGGAGCAGATATGAAAGGAAGGATATGATTGCTTTTATTTTAAACCCCAAAGGTCATTATAATGCAAAGAGCATATACTAGTAATCACAAATAACATCTGATTGGTAACTGTAGTAGGCATCATTTACAGAATAACTACAGTCCTGTTAATACTTTCATCTGGGTACATCAAAAGGTAAGAAATGGATTTCCAGCTTCAGGAAAAAAAATGAAATTTCTGCTTCCAACCTTTTTTTTGTTTTGATGGTAAAACCCATTCTATTAGATGAGTTCTGTTTTTAAGACAGTGTATAAAATGTAGAAGCTTTCCTTTAACTATATCAGGGAAACAGAAATATGAGCTTTTGTCTGTCTGTTTTTACATCTCATCTAACATGGAGAATACTATCATCTATAAAGCTTTTTAATCTGATGGGTTTTTTTTTTTTCATTTTTGTTTCTGGATTGTGTTGGCCAAGTATATTTCATAGATATAATCATAATGTATTATAAATCAGCAGCCAGGCTGTTCAGTCACCATCAAAGCATAATTCACTGTATAAAAAAATCACCTCCACATTAAAAAGTATAAAATACAAAATAAATTGATATAAAACAGTTCCAGAAGTTATGCATCCTTCATGCACTCAGGGTAAAGATATTCTTTCAGAAATTTGATGTCCATTGTAAATGTACGCAACAGAATAACTTTTCAATCTGTTGTCCTCTGTATAACTTTAAAACAGAAATAGGCAAATTTTCAACAGTACTATCTGTCCAAATGGCAAAACTGAAATCTACACATAACTTTGAACAGATACCTTATCCCCTTTGTGTGGTACCTTTTGAATAAGTTACCCTTTTAAAAGGGCAATTTTGTAACAAGTTGACTAGGTTTGGAGGGCAAGTGGATGCCTATTTTAGCCTATTTTTGGCACATAGGCTTTTATGTATTGTTATAAAATATTAGAGTAAACTGGCAGAAATAAAAACTAAAAGCTGTGGACATTTAAGGCAGTTCAGGAACAGGCAAAAATCTTACTAAGGGGCCTTTTTACTGAGCTGTGGTAAAAGGGGTCCTGCACTAGCGGCAGCAGCTGTTTTTGCCGCTCACCAAGACCTATTTTACAGCAGCGGATAAAAAAGTTCAAAATAGAAATGGTCATGCATTAACTTCACACTTGCCATGTGGCCATTTCAGGAGAAGCACTTATCACCACTCATTGAGGTGGTGGTATGGGTCCGATCTGTGCTAACCCTGCGGTAACTAGGTAGCTCGCAGCACTGCCCAATTACCACTGGGCAACCCCTGCACTAGAAAATCAGGTCCGCTGGACTTGTTTGTTTTTTGAGCTGAGATTGACGCAGACCACACAAACCTGAAGCAGGTGACGAAACGTTGGCCACCGTTGGTTGTGGCCGCGCTCAGCGTCAAGAAAAGATTGGACCTCTACAAAGCTAAATAGCCTTCAAGTTTAATACTGTATATACTCATATATTGCATGAGAAGAAATTAGAAAATTAGAAGATGTAAAACTAAAGGGAGAAAAGGAAAAAATTAGAATGTATAGAGTATTGAACAGGTGTTTGCCAATGATGAAGCAGCAGCCCCCATGAGCTTTGAAGATATAGAGCCGGGGGCTTCTTGAGGCAATACCTCTTTAAGTTAAATATTTAATCTTTGGTCAGAATGAATGCCAGTTGTGCATGTATACATCTCCTTCACATTTGAGTTTCTTATATATAGATGTCCAGATTTCAGTGAGGCTATCCTGTTGGATTCATCTTAACTGTAGTTGTAATCTGCCTTTGGAAGCCTGGTGTTATAAAGATGATAGAATATACTGAAATTAAATGGAATTAGAATTAAACTCTCCTTTCATTGGGGCACATGGAATCACATCTTCATCTGTTTTGTAGACATTTACCTTTTATAAGTCCAAATAAAAATAAATATTTTGTTTCATGCAGATCTCTTTTGTTTAAACATATATAGGCTATAAGCCCCTAATTCAGTCCACTGGTTTTCTTATATTGTGTTCTTGTGATGACTTATATTGTGCCAAAACTGGAAACTCTTATCTCTATCTGGTCGATAATAAAAGGAACACTATCTGCCCTAAAAAGTTGTTTTGTGGCTCTACATGAGGAATTGTGATATTAAATAAATAAGTGTATGTTTGTGCCCCTAGTCATGCATCCTATCCTATCTAATAAAACGCACCTCCAACGTTCTGAAGCTGACTGCGTGGCTCATGACTGAGGCATTCGTGCACTCTGCTGTAAGGCTACTGAATGTCACGTAGTTCCGGGAATGTCAGCCGCAGCACTGACCAACGACACGAGGCCCCACCCATGCCGCCCTCGCCACAACGCCATGCCACGCCACCCCAGGTCGCTGCCACCAGGCGTTCAGGCTCAGCCTTTCTCTCTCTGTTAGCTCTGGTCCCGCCCTCATTTCCTCTTTCCGCAATGAGGGCGGGACCCTGGAACTCGGAGGGGGCCACCCTGGAACTCGGAGGGAGAGAGAGAGGGGGATGACCCTGGAACTCAGAGGGAGGGAGGGGGCGACCCTGGAACTCGGAGGGAGGGATGGAAGGAGGGAGGGAGGGAGGGAGGGGGGCCATGGCACACACTCTCATTCTCACACACACACACACGCACACTCTCTCTCACAGACACACTCGCACCCAGTCTACTACTACTACTACTTGACATTTCTAAAGCGCTACTAGGGTTACGCAGCGCTGTACAATTTAACATAGAAGGACAGTCCCTGCTCAAAGGAGCTTACAATCTAAAGGACAAATGTACAGTCAGTCAAATAGGGGCAGTCTAGATTTCCTGAAAGGTATAAAGGTTAGGTGCCGAAAGCAGCATTGAAGAGGTGGGCTTTGAGCAAGGATTTGAAGATGGGTAGGGAGGGGGCTTGGCGTAAGGGCTCAGGAAGTTTATTCCAAGCAGAGGGTGAGGCGAAGCAGAATGAGCGGAGCCTGGAGTTGGCGGTGGTGGAGAAGGGTACTGAGAGGAGGGATTTGTCCTGTGAGCGGAGGTTACGGGCGGGAATGTAAGGGGAAATGAGGGTAGAGAGGTAATGAGGGGCTGCAGACTGAGTACATTTGTAGGTAAGAAGGAGAAGCTTGAACTGTATGCGGTATCTGATTGGAAGCCAGTGAAGTGACCTGAGAAGAGGGGTGATATGAGTATATCGGTTCAGGCGGAATATAAGATGTGCAGCAGAGTTCTGAACAGATTGAAGGGGGGATAGATGGCTAAGTGGGAGGCCAGTAAGGAGTAGGTTGCAGTAGTCAAGGCGAGAGGTAATGAGAGCGTGGACGAGAGTACGGGTGGTGTGCTCAGAGAGGAAAGGGTGAATTTTGCTGATGTTAAAGAGAAAGAAGCGACAGGTCTTGGCTATCTGCTGGATATGCGCAGAGAAGGAGAGGGAGGAGTCGAAGATGACTCTGAGGTTGCGGGCAGATGAAACGGGGAGGATGAGGGTGCCATCAACTGAGATAGAGAGTGGAGGAAGAGGAGAAGTGGGTTTTGGTGGAAAGACGATAAGCTCGGTCTTGGACATGCTCAGTTTCAGGTGGCGGTTGGACATCCATGCAGCAATGTCGGATAAGCAGGCCAATACCTTTGCCTGGGTCTCCGCGGTGATGTCTGGTGTGGAGAGATATAGCTGGGTGTCATCAGCATAAAGATGATACTGGAAACCATGAGATGAGATGAGATGAGATCTCTCTGTCACACACACACACTCGCATATTCACTCTCTTTCTCTCTCACACAGTCAGTCTGACACACACTCTCTCAAACATACACACTCCGAGGACAACGTTGCTAGCACCCTTTTCATTTGTGTCAGAAACGGGCCTGTTTTACTAGTGTTTATATAATCCTTTCAAGAAATCCAGTTAATTGTTTAACATTAGTGGAACATAGCCACAGAGGCATGGTATGGTTGCATTTTTAATATGGTAATACTAGGGCCCAGCTAAGAAACAGGTTATTTTGAGTTAGTCTTCACTGGACCAAACTTGCTTTCCTTGTGTCATCACTATCCAGCAGGATAGGCAATGTCTTAAAAGGTGGAGGCTAAATGATTTTTTTTTTAACAATAAAGAGTGACAACGTGGATGCAGCAGCTCATAGGTTTGCTTGCTTTGTTTTGAGAGTACAGCAATGACAGCTGTGTATGGAAAGGGGAAAGTGAGATTGGCATAATTGGTTTCAACATTTTGATGTCACTTGTGTCTCCTGTCTATTAAACCTCCTTGGAGCTGCCAGACGATGGACCATGGGAGCAGGCCAGTGAGATACATGGCTCCAAGGAGGATAGGGAGCACTGAAAGAGATGGGGAAGAATGTTAACATGTGGAGAGAGAAAGGTAAATGCTGGACAGGGAGGGAGAAGGACACAGAATCAATACTGGACAGGGAGAAAAGAGGGACTCTGGAATGCAAAGAGGCAGTGCTGGAAAATGAAGAAATGGGGACACAGGGACACTACTGAAAAGGAGGGGGATAGGGACACATAGGGGCACTACTGAAAAGGGAGGAGGAGATAGGGACACAGAGGGGCACCACTGGAAGGGGGAATGGAGATATGGGGACAATGGTGAAAAAGGGGTGAGATGGGGACAAAGAGGTAATGCTGAAAAAGGGAAAAGATGGTAAAACAGGGGTAGTGATGGAAAAAGGAGGAAGATAGGGACACAGGGCAATGCTAGAAAAAGGGAGAGATGGGGATACCTGGACAGCAGATGCTAGAAAAAGGGAAGATGAGGAGACCAGGTAGGTTTGTGCAGGGCTGCCGAGAGAGGGGGCAGAGGGGACAAAATTCCCCGGGCCCGGGCCTCCAAGGGGGGCCCGGCACCGCAGTCCCCAATCTCACCCACCCTCGGCTCTGTGTCCCGCCCTCATCTGATGTAGCTTCCGCGAGGGCAGGACACAGGGAAGGAAGGCCCGAAGGGAGACAAATCCGATCTGTTGCTGCTGCACTTTCAGTCAAGGAGCGAGGGGACAGATGAGGCGCTCTGATGGAGCGGGCAGGTGGGGACTGTAGTGCGGTGGCCTAGGTGGGACGGCGGCGACGACCTCGGGAGCAGGAGAGTGGCCCCAGGGGCAGCCTTGCCCCTTGCCCGGCCCAGTTTCTTGGCAGCCCTGGGCTTGTGCTAAAAAAGGGGGGGAGATGGGGACACAGAAATGGCAGATGCTGAACTTGGGGGTAGGATAGAGACAAGGGACACAGAAGGGAGATGCTGGACAGGACAAATAGTGGTGCAAAGGAAAGAAGGATGGTGCACTTGGAGACAGAAGAAATGTCAGATGGGCAAAAGACCCTGTAAAGGCAGAAGAAAGAGAGAAAAACAGAAAAGAGACAGCGGGACCAAAGCAAATGAGAAAATAAATTGTAAAATAAATTGTTCAAACAACAGTAGAGGGGTTCGATTGCATTTTCTTAAGTCATTTTGGATGTACTGCAGTACAGATTTTGATGGTTAGAATCAGGGACTAGAAATCCCATATGAATTTGTGATGTGAGTTCACACTATGACTGGTTGAAAAATCTCCCTTATGGAACTGGATCACTTGAAAGCTCTATACACAGCTATTTGATATTGGGGACGTAAAATGCAAGATCAGTGCCAAACAGATGTAGAGAAGGAAAGGAAGAAGACAAGAGGCGAGAGAAGAAATGGAAAGGCCAACCTGGAAAAGAATTTGTAAGGCTGACTCATGGAACATGGAAAAAAAGACTGGGACCAGCCAAATTCCCAGGTAGAAATTTTTATTCAATACTTTGTAAGGACTGACATGTACTTGCTTTGTAAAATGTACAGCAGAAAAAGTCTCTTTTTTACCAGTATTGCACTATTTATAGAGTCTAGCTTCCTTGGACAGAGAGTGGGGGTGGGTCTCTATTTCAAAAAAAAATTTGTGGCTCTCTATTCTGTATTAGATTGGTAGAATGGAATGTTGTCACAATTTGGGTTTCTGCCAGGTGCTTGTGACCTGGGTTGACCACTGTTGGAAACAGGATACTGGGCTACATGGACCATTGGTCTGACCCAGTATGGCTAATCTTATGTTTATATAGATGAGGGTATGTCCATGTTCTGCATGTGTGACTGAGGTAAAGCATTCTGCTAGCATGTAGTGTCTGTGTAGGAATGTGTAACAGTACTGTCTTCTGATAGGTGGGTTAGGGCTGTTATGGTGTGGTAAGTTTTGTGTTCTAGGGCAGTCCTGGATTACCCCCTTGCCAGTCACCACACAAACAAAAAGGCCCATCTGATTTAAACAAGGTGTCTAGCAGTGGAAGGAATGTGTGTGCTATTCCTGAATATTTTTACTTTGTAGTTAAGAAGACAGGTTGCCTGCTCTGGCCAGTACAGGGACCTCTTCTGTGTCCTGCCTCCTGATGTAATTTACTGTTTCCTTGTAGGCAGGATGCAACAGGGACAGCCTGTAGTAATTATTGACCGCAATAGCACCTGAGCAACAACACAGATACTGCTGTCTAGCTGACACCAACCGGTGCCTATTTTATAAAAGTCTGCTCCCCCTGAGATCCGAACCTGACTACGCCTCTATGTATTTCATAAATATTACACCTACAATAATTTATGACTCTGTCCATGTTTTGTCCAAAATGTACTCCAGAACATGCCTGCATGCAGCTCAGAAGGAAGTGTGCCCCTTCTTGCTACCATGTTTACTTTTAAGCAAACAGGTAATTTTGTAACTGAGTATGTGCAGATACACTTGCCTTGTGCATGGAAGTACACAGAAAAGTGCCAGTTATATGCAAAGTGCACTACATGCTATCAGGGGCATAGCTAGGTGCTGCCACGGGGGCATGGGCTCCCACAGATTTAGTCCTTCCACCCCCCTGGTTTTGCTGGCGGAGGTCCTCAACCATCCGCCAGCCAAAGTCTTCTTCAGCGCCGGTCTCCAGCGCAGATTGCATAACAATGCACATAACTTAACAAGCTTAACAAGCTAATGAACGCTGATAACAGCACTTAACAGGCAATAATGGGCACTAATTGGCACTGATTAGAATTTAGGTTCACAAGTCACTAACCGTATTCTGAAATGATATGCACTGAACTAACATGCACAGGCAAAAATGGGTGTAGTTATAGGCGGAGAAATGAGCGTTCCAAAATTTATGTGTCTAGTTATTGAATATGGCCCAGTGCACCTAAATCTATGTGCTAAGATTTATGCCACGTTTTCGTTGGTGTAAATGGATGCACATAGATTTAGATGCTAAAATATCAGCTAAGCATAGTCTATAATCAGCACCTAAATCTAGACACCGATTAAAGAATACGCTTAGTTAGCGCTGATTTCAGCACTGATTTGTTAGGTGTCAAATACAGAATCTCCCCCTAAGTGCTTAATAAACTTGAAAACTTGGAGATATGCTGGACAATGAGAGGGAGGAAGAAAGTGAAGAAAAAGGGCAAGATGTTAGACCTAGGGGTGGGAAAAAGGGAGATATTGCTCCTTTAATCATGCAATTAAATGTGATTTAAAAAAAATAATCACACGATTGATAGTGAGGAAAATTCTTTATTGAAATATAGCCCTAATTTGAAGCAACAGAGAAATTCAGTAGGCACATTAATCTGTGTATTATTGACTACCCTAACCCATCCCAGGAGAAATTTTCAGTCCCACTTAGCTCTTTCAGTGATCCTTTTACTAAGGTGTGTTGAAAATGGGCTGTAGTAGTGTAGATGCGTGTTTTGGGCGTGCGCAGAATAATTTCTTAGCATACCTGTAAAAAATCCCTTTTAAAATTTTTTTCTGAAAATGGACTTGCGGCAAAATGAAAATTGACGCAAGTCCATTTTGGGTCTGATTCCTTATCGCTAGCCATTGACCTAGTGGTAAAGTCTTATGTGGTAACCAGGCTGTAATGACCTATACGCATCAAATGCCACTTGATGTGAATAGCTGATGTGTGCCAGAAAATAAAAAATATTTTTCAGACGCCATAGCGGATGCGCACCAGAAACGAAATTACCACAAGGGCCACACCGTAGCTGGGTGGTAACTCGGAATTGACATGCATTGTGCATGCATAGGCGCTTACGCGACTTAGTAAAAGGGCCCTTCAAATCCTCCTACAGTGTTGGGAGGGTCATTGGTTTTGCATCTGCCTGCAGCAGTGCCAAATTTAAAATAGTGATACTGACAAACTGATCAGCATGTCAAAGACTAGATGAGCCTCACAATAAGTAACCTCAATTGCTTCATGTCTTTAAAAACTTTTTTTTCCATCCCATCTTATCTAACCTGTTGCCTGTTATTAGCATCACAAAGATTTCTCTTTTCAGTTCTGAGTTATTGCTGTATAGGCAAAACTGACAATAACTGACTTCAAAAAATACTGCTTCCTTTCCTGTGTCAGTGAAGTCAGTGACAGTTAATTATCTCTATGCTTTCATCTCTTAATGAGTATGTGTCTACGGATAAGATTTGGTGATCCAGTTTTCATGCTGAAATACATATTGTTCACACTGAGTTGATCTAAGCCTACTTATAAAATAAAGTCAGGGTAGAGTAAAAGGAAGGAAACTCAGAACAACTTGCAACAGGAATTGTATGGGCTGCTGGAGAAATTATCCCAGAAGTGCCATACCAGTAGAAACCTAGAAAGGGGTCTAAATGGTGCACTGGAAAAAGAGATTCTTCAAAGCAAAATGTGGGAAAGCAAAACCACAAAAAAAGTATAAGCCCAGAATGAAGGGAAAAGGAGGGATCTAAAACCCAAACCATGAATAAAATAATGACAGTTCAGGAAGAGATAGGGATACAGGTTAAGCATTGCAAACAGGCAGTAGAAATCCAAAGAACTGATCTGATAATGAAAAGAGAACCTAACCAATTCTAAAACAGACCATCCAAGATGGCACTGGTATGCTGACATGCTGCAGGACACTCTTTTCTCTTGATTTTCCTTGATGATGGGCAAACACCAAAGGAAATCTTCAGCTCAACTCTCTCAACCTAAGACTCCTCTGGTGCATGGACCAATAGATCAATTTGTGACCTATGCAACAGCTTCTATCTTGGGATCTGTGGGCCTACTGCAAGAGACGGGACCCTCATTCTGCTTATGTTGACTTGATATCATCTTGAGCCTCACATTCCATCTCCTCAGTCACAGCCTTATGGCCAGCTACTTAGTCCTATGGAGACCCTGCTTGATACAGTGGAATCTCCAGAGGTGAAGGGGGTTTTAGATCCAAACATTAGCAAGAAAGAAGCAGGGGTAGCTAGTTCGGTTGGAGAAGTTCTCTGAGGCATCTCTGAAGAGGATCAAGTTCTAGGTTTGGGTAGCCTTCTCGACTTTGTGAGATAAAATTCCCAGATTTTTTATTAACTTGTCCAACTTCTGTGACTTTGGAGACAATTTGGATGTAATTGTTGATTTGGGGAAGACCCTTGTGCCATAGATTCACATTCTTGCTTCAAATGTACAATTAGAATAAAAAAGTAATGGAAGATTTTTTAAGACCTATGGTTCATTGAGTTAATGCACTGGAAGAGAAAATGGAAGCTTCTCAATTGCTACGTGATTCTTTGGTTAAAGACCTGTCAAATTTAGAAGTGAAAGCTGAACATTTTGAAAACTATACTAGACATTGCAATTTGAGACTTCTGAATTTTCTAAGGACATCTTTACCTTGAGAAATGTTTACAAGATATTTAGAGAAATTATTGGAGATTATGGATGTTAATTTGCTTCTCTTTTCATCGGGATGCTATTTACCAGCTAAGACAAAGAATGACTATTGCAAGGAGAGAAGAATTTAGAAATAGATATTCTAGATGCTTCTGCCACATTAGAGAGTTCTGAATTGGACTCTGTAGTTCCATCTACCATGGTAGTTACATTGGCATTATTATCTGATAAAGACTGGCTTCTTAAGATATATTTCAAGAAAAGGGATACGTTTGTTTTTCATAACCTTAAACCTAGAATCTTTCCAGTTGTGTTTAAGGAGACACAAGTAGTTTTTGATGCTGTGGCCTTGAGTTTTGTAGTTGGGAGTTACTTTTTTATTAAAGTTCCACCATGTAAATGTATAATCAAGTTGAAATTGATAAAGTTTTCTGTGAGCCCTCTCATCTTTTTACTTTTATTTCTTCTAAGCAAGCTCAATCTCAGATTTTGGTTAATCAGACAGAATTATTGTTTTGTGTGCTAATCTTAATGGTATCGAAAATGTGACACAAAAATAATTTCATTATGATGTCTAAGTCCAATTTGGGACATTTTGTGAAAAATGTTTAAAAATCGAGTGATGAATAGAGCAATTTTCAAATTAAAAAAACATCCTTTTTCTATGTGTTTTTGTGCTCAGTGTGTATTTCTTTAGGTACCATTTTTGTAAAAAAAAGAAACATCCTAGGGAAAAACGCACAAAAACAAGCCATTGGGATGTCTGGCCAAACAGACATCCCAGCAGAGCAGTGGAGCAGCCTAGGAAACACTGCAGTGCACTTCACATAAAAGGCCATTTAATCTCTTCACTATGGCTTTGTCTTCCCTGATTGCCCCTTTTACCCCTCAGTCATCTTCCGGTCTAACCGCTATAATAGTAGACTAAAGTCTGACTAAAGTCTACCATTATAGTAGACTTCAGTCTGGTCAACCTTTCAACACACTTCACAGTATTTTGGAAAATACTGCAGTGGCACATACCTCTCCACTTTACTTTTTAACAAATATAAAATGCTTATAAGCTGTATTAATAAAATAGACCTTCTTGTCCCTTTCTCTGGTTCTACCACTTTCTCTCCTTTCTGAAGCTGACATTAAACAGTTCAAGTCCTTGGAGTTCCTGACAGTGCTCCTTCTACCCCCTTCTCCTTACGAAGGAGTAGACAAATAAAGGATTGTCTGCCAAATTACTTTGTGAAATAACACTAAATCCTGCAAAGAAGCTTCTCAGAGCCTATGTAGCAAGCTTAACAGCACCAATTCTGAACACACAAATATCAGTAACTGTACTTTTAAAAAGGCAGCAGTGAATATACAGAACCTATTGGAAAAGCCAGACAAGTCAGACTCCTATGGATCCAACAGAACCTCTCATCTTGTTCACTCAGAAAACACAGACCAGTCCTCACCAATTAGAATAAAGGACCAAAATTAGAAAAGGAAACACTGAGAAATCACATTCTCTGTAAGCAGTATAGCACAGAAGAAATAAAAATAAAAAGGGATTATCTACTGTATGGAGCAAAATACAAGATCACTTTCTACTCCAAAATAAAACCCAAAATAAATTACCCATGAAAAGTTAAAAACTTGTGGGACAACAGTGTCTGCAGCCAACTTATTAGAGGAACATAACCACATGGAAAGGTTGCATTTTCAATATGGTAATACTAGAGCCCAGCTAAGGAACAGGTTATTTTGAATTAGTCTTTCCTTGACCAAACTTGTTTTCCTTGTGCTATCATCATCCAGCTGGATAGGCAGTGTCTTAAAAGGTGGAGGATAAGGATTTTTCAAAAAACATTTATATCCCACATTATCCCAAGCAAACTTGGGTTCAATGTTGCTTACATTTGAAAATACAGCAAGACAGAACAGTAGAATTCAGTTATATCATGGGAGCAAATAGATGTATATGTATGAAAGATTTAACAAAGCTGAAATTAGCATGTATACCCAACTGGGCATTTAAAAGTCTATCCTTTAATTATTCCTCATGTTCAGAAATCATTGCCATATGTACAGGCATGCATACACCAGAACAGGTGGTAAACAACAACTTCTACAGAATACATCCAAAACTTAATTTTTATTTTCTCATTTCCATCTTCCAAAATTCTAGACAGCAGATGTACAGACCAGCAGGACCCAAAGTAGTCCAAAACAAGTAAAGTCAGAAACAACACAGTTTATGCTTAATTGTTTAACCACCCTTAGGATTCACCTTTGATTTTAAAAAGCAAAAACATGTGCATGTAAGGACTGAATACACAAATTAAAATAAAGTTTAAAGCAAATGCTTTTAATATGTAATATTTGGTAGGAAGAAATGGTGATGGAATATTCACATAGCAGGCAGCCTGAGTCAACAGATTTATTTTCCAATGAACATAGTTAACTTTATATGAACTTGGCAGCTAATAGTGTGCTGAAGTGGACAATGTTGGCACATTTAGACTGACTCTGGACAGAACATCTGCATGAAGGAAATTCTTCCCTAATTATTCAATACCTCTCTGTGTGAAATAGTAGTAATAAAAAAGGCAAGTGTATTTTCATAATATACCACTGCATTATTCCACAAAATGAGCAAGTTCCCACATGCCATCTTTTTCTTTGGCTATAGGCACAGGAAAAAAAGATGTTAAATGCTCCCTGGTCTCAACCTAATTAATGTTTATTTTTTTAATTGTATTTATAAATAGTAAGTCTGATTGCTAAGCTTCTGATTCTCATAATATGATGTCTGTTTTGGTGTCCTTTACTAGGTGTAAAATCTCTGCACAAATACAGGGAGTCCCTAAAACCGGCCCCTCCAAAGGACATAATAATTTACAATTTAGAACTAATTACTACTCTAACCGATGAAATGGGTGCTTCCTCTGTGTACATCTGTTTGCTGCAGATGCCAACAATTTGAAAATATAAGTGAGATCAAATAAAAATGCTACCAAGGGAAAGGGAGACTTACCTAGTTGGCTTCAGGTTTTTTTTTACATCTCCTGTGCTCAACTTAACTTCTTGATCAGCTCTCTCCTTTCCTCTCCCCCCCCCCCCCCCCCCAATGTGATCTTGCATTTATCTCCTTCCTTCTTCACAGTCTGGCGATATGGCTGCTTTTTTCTCCCCCCCCCCCTCCCAACTTGGTTGCTGCAGCACTTCTTGCAGCCCATTCCTCTGTGGGATCTGACACTATTTGCTCCCTTCCGGCTCCCTGCACTGCTGCCCTTCTTCAATTTTCCAGGCCACCGGCAGCATCAGTAAGATAAGCACACTGCCTTCGGCAGTCCTGGAAGCTCTCCCTATGCATCTCATCTCATCTATGCGGGACAGGAAATTGTAGCAGGAGAGCAGCCAATAGTGCCCAAAACACAGACGCTTGACTAGCCACCAGGGTTGGAGGGGCCTGAGGCTGGAATGGGGGGTTCTGGGCCCCCAAGACCCCTCGTAACTATGCCACTGCCCAAGATTTATTTTTATTTCATTATGGCAGATAAATGTCTAACTTTGGGAATGCCCAAGTCACACCTAAAACATGACCCCGATATGCCACCTTGAAATGTGGATGAACTGCAGAGAAAAGCATCTGAAATTAAAGTTTCAAAAATCACAACTTAGACATTTTGGCAAGAAAATGTCATTCTGCCACTTTATCACATTTTTCAGGTGTTTTTCTCTTTTGAAAATGAGCACCTTTGTGATTAGTGATTTTTTTTGTTACAATTTTCTCATATCTCTCTTTAATCTTGTAAATATTGTACATATTTCATTTTTAGTTGATCTTTTGTTTTTATTATTAAGTATCATTGTAGATTGCTTTGAAGCCTTTTTGGAAAATGTGGTCAACCAGATGATTAAATAAATATATGAATCCAATCCTGCTATACAGTGATAATAAATGCAACAAATATTTTGTAGGAGACCCTCAGAGCAATGAGCTATAGAGCAGCTTATTTATGAAGACTGTCCAAATATTCCTTTGCAGTAATTATAGTCTGCTACATTGCTTCTGTCTGTGAAATGTCACTGTGACTTGCTTTCCCTTGTATAGCAATTATACGGTTTTCCTAGAATATAGTTAACTAATGGTCTGAAACTGTCAATCATCACTTACAAAATGTGTGCAAATTGAAAATCTGGTAATTTGGGGCAATTACATGTTCCCTTCATTACTGCATTGAGCAAATTGTGATCCAGTCATATCTGTACTCCAAGAAAGTGTAGCCAATCTCTACCCAGCTGTTTTCTGTCACTTTGTTCAACATGAATATTTACTAATTTAATAACCAAATTAACTTGCTAGATATCTGGTAAACCAAAATTATTCATATGTGTAGACTTTTCAATTCAAGACTTATCTTTATAAAAGCTATAAATGAAACTAGTCCATGTATCTTTTGTGAACTGGCTTTAGTGTTCTCACAATATGCATTACAGCCTCTGAAAACACAGTCAGTAATTCATTTATCTAAATTTATTTTTATGGTTGTATTAGATGCACTAAGATTAATCAGTGATACGTGTAGCGATCATCATAGTGGACAAAAGGAGGAAAATGTGAAGAAATGTGCCTTGATTGCTGAAAAGCCATTAAGAACACCTGTCAATAACAATCCATCACTTCTTCTGAATGTGCACACTTAGCATAATTGGATTTTAGCCAGGCTGTTGTTTTAGGTTCAGTGCCTATTAAATGAAAGTAAACTTCTAAGATATTTCAGGATGCAGAAACCCAGTGTATACAGTATCAAGTTAAGAACCCTGATGTTCTTTTCTGAGTACAGAAAAGGCAATTGTATATCTGGGTGCATCCATTTTAGTGCCTCAAGGGTACATGTTTGGATCCTATTCTTTATAAATTTAATTATAGAATACTAGCATAACATTTAGGTACGTATACTTATCAGTGGCATAGCTAGGTACAGCCACAGGGGCCTGGGCCCCCCAAATATTTGCTCTGGGACCCTGGTTGGCTGGCGGGAGTCCCAAACCCCTGCCAGCTGAAGACTTCATCCAGCATTGGTCTACAGCAGCACCGCTGCATTGCCTGCCATGTTCACTAAAAGGAGCATGCCCGACGTGAGGGGAAGAATGCAGGGCAGGCATTTGTAATAGGAGATCCATTGACATGAAGGGGAAATAAAAATGGTTAAATATTTATTTTTAAATTCATAGGCCATAATCCCAGCCAATAAGTTTCCCAAGTAGTGTACAAAGATAATGCAAGTACATTAAAAAAAAGCATTCATATAAACCAGGGGCATAGTCATGAGTGGGCCCAGGCCCTCCCACTTTTACCTAAGGTCCACCCAGAAGCTCTATATCCCAGCCATGCACAATCCAGCATCTCTTGCTCTCTGCACTCCAACCTCCCATAGATCCAGCACCTCTGCTTCTTCCTTTCCCTCATGCAAAGGGATGGGGGCTAGAGGAAGGGGAGACACATGTTGGACCTGTTGGAGAGGAGAGCTAGAGGAAAGGGAGAAAGGTGCTGTACATGTGGGGGTAGGGGCTAGAGGAAAAGAAGAGAGGTTCTGGACCTGCAAGGGGGGCTGGAGCGAAGGGAGAAAGGTTCTTGACCTGTGGGAGGGAAGTGGTTAGAGAGAAGGGAGAAAGCTGCTGGACCAATGGGATAAAGAAAGAGAGGTGTAATGCTGAATCTACAGTGGAAGAAAGAGACTGATGCAGAAGGGGGAGGGAAGAGAGAGGGAGAGAAGCTGGATGGGGCAGGGTCAGAAACAAGAGGGACACATTGGTATGAGGGAGGGAGAAAGGGGAGAATCTGGAAATAAGGAGGTGTACAGAAACAGGGGAGATGATGGGCATTAGGAGGGAGCATAGGGACAGGGACATAAAGATGAGATGCTGTATGAGGATTATTTATGGACACAGAGGCACAATGCCTAACATGGGGGGATCAGTGGATATGGAACTAGAGAATGCTGGACACTGGGGGTGCATATGGATACAGAGGGGAAATACTAGACATGAGGGAGCATAGGGACACAGAAACAGAGAAAAATGTAGGCAGATAAAGATCATATGTACTGTTTAGTCTGCCCATCCATGTCATCTACTTTCCCTAGCACTCCCTTAGTGATCTTATGTACTTCTCCCAAGCTCTCTTGAATTCAGATACTGTTTTCATCTCCACTTCCATCAAGAGGCCATTCCACGAATTCACCTCACTTTTCATGAATAAATATTTCCTCGGGTTACTTCTGAGTCTATCCAGTTTCACCTTCATCCTATGACCCCTCATTCCAGAAATTACTTTCAGTTGAGACACACCTCCTATGCATTTATTTTGCATAGATATTTAAATGTCTTTATCATATCTCCTCTCTCCCTCCTTTCTTCCAAAGTATACATATTGAAATATTTAAATCTGTCCCCATGTGCTTTATAACAAAAACACTGACTATTTTAGTAGCTGTTCTCTGGACCAACTCCATCTTGGAGATGCTGGACTTGGGTTGTATAGGTACATAGAGGAATGATGATGGATGTGGGGATATGAACACAAAGGAGATCCTGGTCAAGGAAATACACAGGGACTCAGAGATGGGAGATGGATAATGGACATGGAGAAAAAGAAATGTCAAATGAACAGGAGATGGTGGCAAATGAGTTAAAAGAAGACAAAGAGCTGCAGAAACCAGAGACTAGGACCAATATGATTTGAAAAATAAAACTACCAGTCAACAAAAAGATAGACAATTTTATTTCCATTTTGTGATTAAATATGTCAGAATTGGAATGTACAGTTTGCTAGAGCTGGTGTTAGACATGACTGGTGCCCAGGGCAGAAGTTTGGGAGGGGACCCCAAAGCCCATTATCAGGCTGTGCTTTCATCACCTTCCCATAACCTTGTAACTCTGGCCAGGGATCCAAGGACAATGGCTCTAGTTACACCCCTCCCCCAACATCATCCCTGGCATGTGCTATCTATATATTTTGCACAGGAAGAAATGCCTTTCTTTCTTGTTTCTCTGATGTTGTACTACATGGAAGGTCTGGCCTATTGGGGATTCAGTTTAATTTATATTTCTAATTTGTGGTCATTAAAAACCTCCCCCGTGTATAACTGAGGTATTACCTTAGCATGAATTTTCTGTGTAGCATTCTGTAGTAATTTTGCTTGTTCAGTTTTCCTGATAGATGCATTGATATTTTAGGGCCCCACAGTAATATTTAGGGCACTGCCTTTTTATAGGTAGGATCCTCGCTTTGGAAGTTAGTGCTGTCATGTTAGATTTGCTCTAGGTTCTGAGTGACTCTTTTTTTATATATTTTTTTTAAATATTTTACAATATGTCTGTTATTCAGATTACACTAGATACTAAAGTGTCTTTGTTGGTGAGTTTTATCAGGAGATGTCCTAGTTCTGCTCTACATCTATTGTTGATGGAGGGCCAGGATGTACTGTTGATGTAGAATGTATTTAGCTTCAATATCAATTGTGTGTTGGGGGACCGTGGCTCAATGGGGCTGAAGAGTGCAGTCTCTTGTACTTCCCCTAGCCCTCAATTGTCTTGCAGCCACTGAAGCCTGCACTGCTACCCTCATTGGAAGTCATATGGAGTGGGGTACAGATGAACCATGGGATGGGGTAGGGAAAGAGCCTGAACACATCAGGCGGCCATCTTTTCTCATTCAAAAAATTGGTGACTCTAGTGCCCTCCCATCCAAACTGTTGGACCACCCAAAACTTGCCTTCTGGCTATACCACTGATACAGACACAATAAAATAGCAAGCAAATAGGTGGGAAAATGTGGGATACAAATGCAACAAAGAAATAATAAATAAATAAATAAATAAATAAATAAATAAAACAAATTATGATGATAAAACATGTATTAGGGCATTTATACTCCTGCTACAATATTTTAAGATAGAAATGTTTCAGAAATAGCTATTGCAATGCTGACTACAAAACAAAGAAGGACAGCTGAAATTACAGTACAGAGAAAGGCTGCCATGTGCTCTAAGTAATGTTCATGAAAGTAAATATTATCTAAATTATATAATAAAAGTCAGAACAAAGGGGAGAAAAAGAGAAAGGCACAGAGACATAAAAACAGGGTGGAGGGGCAGAGCTTGTATGTCTCATTTACTTTACATCTAATCCATGAAATATTATTCAGAGAGACAGAAGACTCAAGTTGAAGTCTTTTTTAAGAACTGTAGCCATTTATATTCATAGCTAGTACTAATCAACTCACACGGAGATCACATGACCTGCAAGAGCTGATAGAAGAATTCAGCTATGAAAGTCACAAAATGGAACAGCAAAGGCACATTTTGAAAAAGAGGGAAATTCTCAGTGGATATCACAAGTCAAATACATAGCATAGATGAGACTCTCATGGTTCTCTAAACTTTGTCAATAATTCTTTTCCAGTAGCTGTTGAAGAGAAATGAATTATTCTACTTTTTTAATGGTGATCTCATTTTCAGCAGAATCAACATAGAAAGCATTCATCCTGTAATGAGTTCATGCTGCTTACTGATTTATGTTTTTAGGTTGTGAAAAATATTACTGACATAATGGACGCATGATTATCTTGATTTAAGCAGTGAAGTCATTACTAAAGCAAAAATGAAGGGGCAGTAATTGCAAAGCCTATACATAGTAAATATTGGGCATGTGTTCAACATCTCACAACATTTAGCACAGAGAGCAGATTTCACATGGTCCATCTGAACTGCTTTGGGCCGATAGCATGGATGTAATCATGATACCACCTGAAGCATTTGATGCAGGCCCGGTTACCACCAAGTTAGTGTGGGAGCCTTTACTGCCTCCTAAATGGGAGTCAGTAAGGGTTCCCACAAGAAGTGGTCATGTGGCAAGTGTTTAACTTAGCAAATGGTCATGTCTGTTAAAAAAACAAACATCCTTTTATCCACTGCAGTAAAAGAGGGCCTCGGCACCTGTCAAATCCAATTCCACCACAGGGTACCTTTTACTGCAGCTTGGTAAAAGGGGCCCCAAGAACTCCAAACATGTAAAATGACTAGCTCATAGTATTAGTCCAGCTGTATATTGACTGTAAGCTAAAAGCCCACCTTTTTGATGCTGCTTTTAACTCCTAACCCTTATTCACTTGTTCAGAACCCTTATTTTATCATCCTCACCTTAATAGTGGAGGAGTGGCCTAGTGGCTAGGGTGGTGGACCTTTGGTCCTGAGGAACTGAGTTTGATTCCCACTTCAGGCACAGGCAGCTCCTTGTGACTCTGGGCAAGTCACTTAACCCTCCATTGCCCCATGTAAGCTGCATTGAGCCTGCCATGAGTGGGAAAGTGTGGGGTACAAATGTAACTAAAATAAATACAAATATTTCCTTATCTCCTGTTTGTCTGTCCTAATTAGATTGTAAGCTCTGTCAAGCAGGGACTGTCTCTTCATGTTCAAGTGTACAGCGCTGTGTACGTCTAGTAGTGCTATAGAAATGATAAGTAGTAGTAGTAGTGTATGGATATACATTCATTTGAAAGTAAAATGAAAAATACAATGAAAATGTTTGTTTCTTATTGTTTATTTTTATTTTATTTTAAATTCCAAACTCTTCCTAAATACCTTCATATTATGATGTTGTTGCATAGTATCTGGCCATATCTCAGCAGGACAACTGCTATAATAGATAAATGGTAAGAAGAAAAATGTAAATACATACTGGTCACAAGTGCCCAGAATAAAAGGATGTTCAGCTATAGTTTAAGAATTTACGATAAAACTGGTGGTAGAGAGATAGCAGAATCTTCATGAGATGATAAGAACCCCAGAGCAGCAGCAGACAAACCATAGAAAATAATGAAAAGGTTAAGAGCACTGTCTAAGGTTAAGTGGACTCTGATGATGAATAATGCACTGTACCAAGAAAATATTGGGTGTAGGAAAACATTATAGTAAAGCAGAAACACACAAGAATGGCACCTTTAATTGATGTCTGAGTATCACGTGACTATTCTGTACTATGTGGGCAAAAATACAAGATTTTGCCAAGCCTCTGCAGTGATGACTCCACATCTTGAACTCTTTCTTCTTTCTTACATTTGAAAAACTAACAATCTACCCCTGGTTCAGGGAGTTTGGGTTAGTCCAGTTTTCATCTCTTTCTCTCTGTATATCTATCTATTTATCTAGATACATACACATTTATTGGTCCCCCCCCCCCTTTTTTTTTTACTGCCACTCAGTTCATATGACAGTCCACTCTGTATAGTTTCCTTTAGTTCATCGAAAACCACTGCCTCATGAGATTCAGGTTCCTCAAAGAAAATGTCTGTTTTTTCTACTTCTGGGCTTTTAGCAGCACGGTTGCAAGGAAGTCAGTGTCCATTTCAAATGTCATAGAATGGATCCTGCAAAAAAAAAAAAAAAAAAGCAGAGGTACAGAAGTTCTTTACTGCTATGGCGGATTACCATTTCTGGATAGTATCATTCTAGATGAATGATTAAAGGTAAAAAAAATACTTTACTTCAAATGGTTTCCAGACACTTACAAATCCAAAACACGTAAATATAAACATAGAAAAATTAAACAGGAACTCTGTTTAACAAGAAGGTTTGCAATTACATAGGATCATAGAAAGTAAATTAATTCCATTCAATTTCTTCACACACAAACACAGGAATTTCAGCACAAAGATCAATCCCAAAGCAATAGCAGTTGTGTTTTATCTTATATCTTATAAAAATGTTCTAGAAATATCAGGACATACAGATACAACTAAATCAAAAAAGCAACTACTCTTAAATTTAAAGTAGAACCTGAACATCCAAATCTTGTCAGGTTCCAGAGCATAGATGACCAATAGGATTTCATTTGAGAGTCTTCCAACAGCCTAGATATATGAAGACTGTCCTCGGATATTTCCTTCTTCATATCTAAATTATCTTTACTATCTAACAGTGGTTCTTGGAATACAAATAATCCTAATTATGGGTGGAACAGACTCCGAAGGTATTAACAATACCTCCCTATGGAATCTTCTCAACATATCCATTAGATATGCTAACCCTGATTGATAGACGTGTGAAGAACTCAAATTCAACCTTTTAGTGCAATTTTTAAATACTTCCAAATTTCAATGTTCAGATTGTCACAAAACACCTAGCCACCTGCCTGGGGTTACCCTGTTGCCACTAAGAGGCTCTATTCCCAGCACAGCTGTGGTCCTCCTGCACCTGCCACTTGTGCTCAACACTAGCACCTTCTTCCCACTGACTAGGTCTCAAATGCCTCTGGGCAAGTCTCCCACTCTCAAATGCCTCAGTGATTTCTAGGTTACTGGAGGCCACACTCCCAGTGGTCCCACAGTTCCCAGAAAGCACTCACAGACACAACACACAAACCACCAGATTCTTTATAAGTTCAGATCTCAGAGTCGTCAAACTGAACAGTGTTTACTGTCTTAAAAAATATTGAACATGAACATAAAAAGTGCAATCAGCAAACAATAACAGATAACTGAAATATGGATCAATTATAAAACTATCTAAACATATGCTACTTTCTAAAAAGTACCTGGGAAGATCAGGACATATAACTGCTAACTGATCCTCAGGAAACAGATCTGTCTCTCTTTTCTTCCTGGCTAAGACTGGGGGAATGCCAGTAAAATCCAAATGAAATGAGCTCCTGGACCAATCAGAACCCAGAACAACAAGTTTGAAAGTGCACTGCAGACTGCCTTTCCAAAAGACTCAAATAAAGAAAAACAGCCTTGGTCCTGCAGAAGCCTTGAAACATTAACATGCACACCTGCTGGCCAAACTAGAGAAATACACTTCAAGAATAATTAATGCAGTTTTACAGGCTTAAAACACACTGTTCCATCACGCAGATCTTTAATCAATGCACTTCTTTTATTCTTCTCAAGCTCTTCATTTTTAATTGCCAAGTGTGCATGTTTCTGTTCTAAGCCATCAGTGATCTCTTATAAATTACTAACAAGTCCTAGAACACTACCAGTTTACTAAACATTGACTTCTCCATTCCTACCATTGCTAGCCTAATGCTTTTCAAGTCAATGCAGCAGGCTTATCTGAGATGACACTAATATACCCTGGGTGCAGTCACAGATTTGGCACATATTTCCAGGTTTAGATGACCATTCACCTGATTTCAGCCCCCCTAGACTTGTCATTACGCCTCCCCCTTCATATTCTGAAGGATTCTCTGGCTGACCCACACTCCCACGGTGGTCTCACTTCATCTGAACCTTAAGCTGAACCACTTGGCCATCTGCTTTTATCTTCAATGTCTTTTCTCTGGCACCCACCATGATGGATTGTTCCAGGGCCTGTATTATTACCAGGTGTCTCAGACAGGGAGGATAGAAACACTCACTGGACCAAGGGAGACCTCAATCTCACTATGGGCCAATGTAGCATTGTTTGGATCCACAGCTCTGGGATTGTCTTCTAAATGCCCTGCTATATAGCTCAATGTAGGCATTCTTATAAATAGTGCTATACAATGTCATTTACAAAACCAACACCCATCAGTGCTAGCTTCAGGGGAGACTGCTCCTATTCTGTGTATCTTGTCTTCTATCCAAAGCAGCAGAGCCAGGAAAGCTACAGGTAAACAGCAGAAAAGCTACAGAAAATCTGACACCCATCCCCCCAAATAAGTTAGCAGGACAGCAGACCCTTATTGCACACTATGAGCAGCAACCACATGCCAAGATGAAGGTAACATCAAAGATGGAGACATGATGTAGAAAGCTAAAAGTGAAACAGAATATTGGGTTAGATGGACCATTGATCTGACCCATTATGGCTATTCTTATGTTCTTATACTATGTTCAGTAAAATAATCACCTCAAATATCCAGTATCTGCAGGTGGGGGAAAATGTGGGAATTAAGTGGCTGCTGCAGCCATTATCCCTAAATTACTAACAGACTTATTTTCGAGAGAGAAGGGCGCCCATCTTTCGACACAAATCGGGAGATGGGCGTCCTTCTCCCAGGGTCGCCCATATCGGCATAATCGAAAGCCAATTTTGGGCGTCCTCAACTGCTTTCCGTCGTAGGGACGACCAAAGTTCACGATGGCGTGTCGGAAGAGCAACGGAGGCGGGACTGGGGCGTGCCTAACACATGGGCGTCCTCAACTGATAATGGAAAAAAGAAGGGCGTCCCTGACAAGCACTTGGGCGACTTTACTTGGTCCTTTTTTTGTTACGACCAAGACTCAAAAAGGTGCCCGAATTGACCAGATGACCACCGAAGGGAATCGGGGATGACCTCCCCTTACTCCCCCAGTGGTCACTAACCCCTTCCCACCCTCAAAAAACCTTTTAAAAATATTTTTTGCCAGCCTCTATGTCAGCTTCAAATGTCATACCCAGCTCCATCACAGAAGTATGCAGGTCCCTGGAGCAGTTTTAGTGGGTGCAGTGCACTTCAAGCAGGCGGACCCAGGCTCATTCCCCCCTACCTGTTACGCTTGTGGTGGTAAATGTGAGCCGTTCAAAACCCACCAGAAACCCACTGTACACACATGTAGGTGCCCCCCTTCACCCCTTAGGGATATGGTGGTGGTGTACAGTTGTGGGTAGCGGGTTTTAGGGAGGTGTTGGGGGGATCAGCACACAAAGTAAGGGAGCTATGCACCTGGGAGCAATTTATGAAGTCCACTGCAGTGCCCGGTTGGTGTCTTGGCATGTGAGGGGGACCAGTGCACTATGACTGCTGGCTCCTCCCACGACCAAATGGCTTGCATTTGGTCGTTTCTGAGATGGGCGTCCTCGGTTTCTATTATCGCCGAAAATCGGGGACGACCATCTCTAAGCACGACCATCTCTAAGGTCGACCTAAATTTTGCAATTTGGGCATCTGTGACCGTATTATCGAAACGAAAGATGGACGTCAATCTTGTTTTGATAATACTGGTTTCCCCGCCCCTTCACTGGGATATCCTGCGAGGACGTCCTCAGGAAAACTTGGACACCTCTTTTGATTATGCCCCTCCATGTGTCATCTATTAGTATTTATTTTTCTATTCATTTATTTTCTAATTATATTTATTTAAGGTTCTTTTAGCAGAGTGTACCTGTAATATAATAAGCCACAATGGAGTATAATGAAACCAAAATGATACATTTTGAGGTAAAGCTTAGAGAGTACTTGAACAAGTGTGAGTGAAAGGGTGGGCACAGGCAGAGAACCTTTACAGGCACAGACACTTAGAAGGATGGAAGTAAAACAAAATACTTTATATTCAAAAGAATATTAAAGGCTGTTTGTTTCACAGGTGTGACAAACTTAAGAATTAAAGTCTCTTGTATGCAGTTACAATCTTCTAGCAGCTCTGTCCCTGATAGGGCCCCACAATCCCAGTGTTCACTAATCTTTTTGTCTTCAAGGTTACACAAAACCTAGCCTGGATCTGCCTAACCTCTAGGATTAGGATTTAACAAGGTTCCAAGGTAAAACTTGGCCAACCTGCATTAAGCTACTGCTGCTTGCACATCTGTAGTGAAGGTATATGCTGGAATGTTTGTCTTGTCTTCCCTGAGCCTCTCTGGTCTGCTAGTTGTTATCTGGCTGCCTGAATCATTCATTTATGCTTTTTACCTCAGGATTAATGTAGCTCTGTGAGGGAGTGTTTTTAAGGAAAACCAGTAACTTCCTATTCATTCCACCATAGCATGAAACTGGCACATTTTCACAATCCTGACTTTCCATTAAAACATAGTCATAGCTTTTTGTTATAATGGTGAATGTCTCATAAGAGAAGTCTATTGTCTTCCAATAGCTGTTGTGTTGAAGCTAATTATGGCAACTAAAAATGATTTGGTAACGTCAGGAATTAAGCATTATATTTATAGCTTAAATACATGGCAAAATTGAGGTTGTTTAAATTTGTTTGTTCTCTGTAAAAGTCTAGAGGTCATGATGGAATATCAAATTTCTATGTTGGCCAGGAAACAGTTTTCATGGACGTAGAACCAATACATCTGTTATCATTGTAATAAATTGTGTTGAACAGCTGCAACTTGGTTAAATATGAAAAATTATTCCTTCTATATGGAACATACGTAATGCAAGCTACTATCATCCTAAACCACTGTAACTTAATTTATATCCTTTCCATGCTTCATCAGTGTTTGAACTACTGTGGCTCTTCTAGATTTAAAAATCTCCTGTCTCCTCTGAGAAAAATTCAAGGGCATCTGATGCCGTGGCAGCCATTCATTTTCTAGCAAAGCGTATGGCTTGGTATCAGAAGGATGGATGAGCCAAGACAAGAGGCATTCTTGATATTGCTTAAAACAACTCACAAACAGTTGCTGATATTCCCTGAAACAAATGTGTTCCCCTTTCTTGCTCATTTCTCACTGACTTTGCCTTTAATTGGAGTCAATTTGACAAACTCTAAAAATGCTAGGATTTTGTTAGGTGAAACAAAATACTTCACTTTGGGTACAAAACAAAAGATTATCTTGAACTGACTTAGGCTAGCCTTTTATCTTATAGAACATTGTCACATTTGTTTTCCCAGAGATACTCGGCAGTATTCAATGTGATGTTGCCAAACAATTGAAATTTAGGAAATGTAGAAAAATGTGTTGTTGTTTTTTTTTTGGGGGGGGGGGATTTTTTTTTTTTTTTTTTTTAGATTTATCACACAAAAAAAAACACATCCCAATTTCTAAATCACTAGGGGCATAATTTTATTTTTTAAATTTCACATGTAAACCCTGTGGGCCTTGATGACACTCCCAGAGGCACGGGAGGATGGACTCCTCCCACTGCCGGATAGCAACGAGGTGTGCTGAAGTCACGGTAAGACCGTGAAACGCAGGACTTTACTGTACACTAAGGCCACTTTTAGCGCTAACAGGAAATGGTTGATTTTTCTATTTTGCCAATAATGGCCAAATGTTCATTTTCCCATTAGCACATGAGCATTTATCGACTCCTATTTTCAAGGCAGTATAGGCTCAAGTGCTAATCGGTTAGCGTATGGTGGCTGTGCTAACCAACTAGTTCAGAACATGCCTACTCTCCACCTTCAAGACATGCCTCCAGTTTTAACAAATAAAAAATATTTTTTAACACATGCAAAAACTACTGCAGGACGCCTGAGCGTGCCCAGCAGGAGTGCTTTCTAACCTGCAGTAAGCACACATTAGTGCTTACTGCAGCTTAGTAAAAGGGCCCCTTACTCATTTCATACTTGACTGTCACCAATTTCTAAAAATACAAGCTTAAGCAATTTCTGTGCAGTGCTGCACTAATATAGCCAGCTTTGGCCCCTCATAGCACCTCTAAGAACCATTTAAATTATTTTGGGTATGTTAAAATAACTGTTTTTGCAATGTATTTAATTATCAAGTGCCGGACTCTTTGTTTGCAATTAGCATGTATCATAGGCGTAGTTTGACTGTTTCATTTGGGGGGGGGGGGGGCAAAGAATGGGTGGAGCATATTAGCATATCATTTGCATATATACATATGCAAATGAATATGCTAATATGGAGGAAGGAAATGAAATTTACAGGCAAAATATCACAGATGCACATTTCAAAAAGCTGACACATTTCAATTAATAAATTATGAATAAAATACTTTTATTTACCTTTGTTGTCTGATCATTTAGTTTTTCTATTCGCTTTGATCCTAGTGTCTTCTGTTTTATGCAGTGTCTTCTTTCCAGTAGGCTTCCCTCTGCTCCCCACCCTCCTAGTCCCATCCATCTCTTGCTCCTTCCCTCTGCTCCCCACCCCTCCCAGTCCCATCCATCTTCTGTTCCTTCCCTCTGTTCACCATCCCTCCATCCCATCCATCTTCTGCTCCTTCCCTCTGCTGTGCCTGACCTCTCCCAATCCCATCCTTCTCCTGGTCCATCCCTCTGCTCCCCACCCCTCCCAGTCCCATCCATCTCTTGCTCCTTCCCTCTGCTCCCCACCCCTCCTAGTCCCATCCATCTCTTCCTCCTTCCCTCTGCTCCCCACCCCTCCCAGTGCCATCCATCTTCTGTTCCTTCCCTCTGCTCCCCACCCCTCCCAGTCCCATCCATCTTCTGTTCCTTCCCTCTGCTCACCATCCCTCCATCCCATCCATCTTCTGTTCCTTCCCTCTGCTCACCATCCCTCCGTCCCATCCATCTTCCCTCTGCTCCCCCCCCCGCGAGGTCCAAGATGGGACTCCGTTTACCCCCTCTCTTCCTCCCTCCCTCCGGCGCAGGCAACAGTCTTCAGCTTTTTCAGCGTTCCTGGCAGCGGTAGCAATGTACACGCTGCCTTCGGTCTGCCCGGAAGCCTTCTCTTCAAGTTCCTGTTCCCACCTATGCTACCGCTGCCAGGAACGCTGGAAAAGACTGCTGCCTGCGCCGGAGGGAGGGAGGAAGAGAGAGAGGTAGACGGACACGCTCCTCTCCGTCCGCTTGGCTTCCCTGCCCTCTCTGTCTGCGTCCCGCCCGAAAGGAAATGACGTCAGAGGAAGGCAGGACGCAGATAGAGAGGGCAGGGAAGCCAAGCGGATGGAGAGGAGCGCGTGCCTGCATGTGTTTTTTTTTTTTAACTAATGGCACGGCGGCACCTCACGTCGTTTGGGGGGGCATTGCCCCCCCTTGCCCCCCCAGTCTACGCCTATGGCATGTATGCAAATTCACGTTGTTTTGGGGCTTTATGTAGCCCTCCCCCAAGCTTCCCATGAGCCTCTGGGCTACAAATGCAGTATTGCTGCGTATGCATAATCATGGTACCTTCACGGATCACACCAAAACTGTGCTCTTCATTAAAAGACTCTTTCTGGGTCTTACTGGCATCCCAAACATTGTAATTAATTAAATAATTGGTGGTTCAGAATTTTTATTTACTTCAAGGAATTCCCAGAGGCTTCTGCCTTCTCTACCCCTTCCATATATGCGCGTGTGACATCATTCATAATGTCAGCACATTGTGCATCATTGCGCATGTGCATGACCATCACTCCCAGCCCAGCTCTAACCACAAGGCCACTCCTCTACTCCACTGCTCTCCCTTGAAATTTGGCCATTCCTGTGGGGGGGGGGGGCAGTTGAGGACGTCCAAAATGTTTGAAAGAAGGACGTCCACACCCTCATTATGCCTCCACTTACACACACACACCTCCCCCCCAGGGACCTGCATACTACCCCCCCCCCCCCCTCACACAGGAATGGCCAAATTTCAAGGAAGTGAAATGGAGGAGTGGCCTAGTGGTTAAAGCACTTGTCTTGCAATCCAGAGGTGGCCAGTTCAAATCCCACTGCTGCTTCTTGTGATCCAAAATCCAAATAAACAATGGGGGTGTCAGAAGCATAGCAGGCATGGGCATCCTTCTCACAAACATCCACATTTTTGATGTTTTCAGCTGTCATCGCACAGACAGAGGCATAGCGAAGGAGGTCCTTCACCCATACTCTAAAAAAAAAAGACAAAAGTTTTTAAAGTTGTTTTTATCAGGGTGGGAGGTGGTTAGTGATCACTGGGGGAGTCAGGGGAGGTCATCCCCGATACCCTCCAGTGGTCATCTGGTCATTTAGGTCACATTTTTGTGGCTTGGTTGTAAAAAAAAAAAGGGCCCAAGTAAAGTCGTCCAAGTGTTCGTCAGGGACGCTCCTCTTTTTTCCATTATCATTTGAGAATGTCCCTCTGTTAGGCATGCCCCAGTCCCACCTTCGCTACACCTACGACACGCCCTCAGGAACTTTGGTCATCTCCGCGAAGGGAAGCAGTTGGGGCGCCCAAAATCGGCTTTTGATTATGCCGATTTGGGCAACCCTGAGAGAAGGACGCCCATATCCCAATTTGTGTCAGAAGATGGGCGTCCTTCCCTTTCGAAAATAAGCTAGCTAGATAGTTAAGATAGAGTAACAGGAATTAGAAAATAAGGGGTCCAAGAATGTTGCATTTGAGGTCAGAAATGTGTTTGCATATTATTTTAGGTAGAGTAGAAGTAGTTAAACATATCCTGATGCAGTCTGTGCAGTAGGTGTAACCCCTTGTGTGTGTGACTGGCTTGTTAGTGATTTATTCCATTAAAAGTCTGGCCTAGGTGTAGAGCCAAGCTTTCACCTGCTTCCTGAAATAGAGATAGTCTTGTGTGAAGCGAAGCCTTTCAGGCAGTACATTCCAGACCATGGGGGCTACTCTGGAGAAGGCTCGCTGGCAGGTATAAAATTGCTTGATGTCCTTTGAAGAGGGCATGATTAGGAATACTTCTTGAGAGGACCTTAGTGACCTTGGAGGTGTGTAAATAGAGATCCTGTTCTTCAATTACTCTGTAACATATTTTAAGGGCCTTGAAGATCAGACATAGAATTTTAAAATTTAGCCCTGGTAGCCAGTGAAGTTTTTGCAGAAATGGTGTGATGTGATCATGGTGCTTACAACGTTTCTTTTGGTCTTGCTGCAGCATTCTAAATCAATTGAATTTGGTGCAAGCCTTTATAGTCAGATCAATGTAGAGTGCATTACAGTAATTCAGTCTTGATGTTATCATAGAATGCACAACAGTGACAAGACTTGTCTTCTCAATGTATGGAGAGAGAGGCAGCGAAGTTGTCACAAATGATAGAACAGCTCTTGAAGATTGCTCGGATTTGGGGGACTATTGTGTTCAGTCTATGAGTGCTGTCACACAGTATAGACTATTGCTTATCTGATAGATGGGATCTGAACCAAGCAAGTGCTGCTCTATTGATACCTATTTCTGCCAGTCGTACTACCATGACATTGTGATCCACAGTGTCCAAAGCAGCTGAGAAATCAGCAGTATTAACACTGAGGCAAATCCCATGTTTTTGTTTCTGTGTTGATCATCTAATAAGGATACAAGGACCGTTTTTGTTCTATAACTTGGTCTGAATCCATCTCTCTGGCCAGTTACTCTCTTCTAGCCAGTCATTGAGCTGAATATAGACTGTTCTATAAGTTTTCCTAGAAATGGGATGTTGGATACTGGCCGGTAACATTCAAGCTTCTCCTGCAAGGTTGTTCTTCTTTAGCAAAGGATGCACCACTGTCCTTTTTGATGCTGTTGGTAGTTGCCCATTAAAAGAGAAGAATTCACAATTTGTATTGTTCTTTGAATGAGACCCCTGCATGCTTGCTGCAGTATCTTTGCTATTTTTGTTTTTTTGGAGAAGGGTGCTTTTGGTATGAAAACAGTTTAATCCTGAATCACACAGAACCACACCAATGTAATCTGAGATCAGGCTAATTTACAAATGATCAAAACACATCCTGAAGAGGTATTTTAAAGGTAGTTACTAACTAAGGGGTCCTTTTACTATTTGCACTAAGATCTGCATTGGTGTGGTTCTGTGTGATGCACGAGTCTCTGCCTTGCAGAACTGGGAGCCTGTCCTCTACCAGCTCACCCTGTAACCAGGGAAGCCGGAAAATCTCAGTTCTGGCTGATAAGTAGATGTTGTCAATACTTTAAAATGATAAAAACCTGGTCATTTACAGTAGCTTGAAAGAGGGGGAATATGCAACAGGGACAGAAAAGTCAGTTTACAGTTTTTAGAAAATTATGCTGTAGTCACACTTTCAAACCCCAAAAGGAGAGAAGAAGGATGGGCTGTAGCCCACATACACATGGGTAAGGCCAGCCAATAAGAAGAAATCCCACAAGGCACAGGAAACTGGGACATATGCTCAGAAAAAGCCTACTACAGAGCACTGCAGGAAGACCAACATTTGCAGTCCAAAGGCACTTCCTGCTTTTCTTAAAGCCATGTAAACTGTTACAGGCATTGCAATCTGATATAACAATGTCCAACATATAAAAAATAAACAACCTGCCTCCATGAATATGGATCAATCGTGGTTATGCTCAGCTTCTCAAATATTTCTCAGCTTTATAATACAACGGTCAGCATAATAATAGAGCTATGATAGGATCTATCAGATATACGTACCCACCTCCTCATTGGCTGAATAGTTCAATGAGCCAAGCATACAGTAGGGGGGGGGGGGGGTATGCAATCCTCATTAATCCTTATTTATAATATTTAATAGTAGTCCATACTTTACTCTCAGCATATTTCTTTCTTCCTTATATTTATAATATTTTTAACATTGTATTTCAATTAGAAGAGTACTTAGCTTTTAGCTTAAGTCAAGGTTTACACAGTGGAGACCAGTTGTCACCAACATAGATCCATGTTTTGCATTTAGCTGTTTCAAAGTAGTCTCCAAAAATTTCTTTCAGTATGATCAGGGGTTTGTACTGGATGAAGTCCCACTGGAGGCTCTTCTGATGGGAGAGGTTTCCTAGCAGAGGGTTGCAGTCACAGGGGGTGGATACCAAGGGTTGATGTCACAGGGGGTTATCTTTTCAGAAGTGCTGCTGCAGGAGGGACTGCATAGAGGGGGGTCTTCTGCCACATGAAGTGATTGGTATCATGGGGGTGATGCTGTGGGGGTTAACCAGGGCTGGAGAACAGATGCCACAGGAGACAGTTTCCAGAGGAAGAAGCAATTTTACAAAGCTAATCTTATATTTGTGGGGGGATGGGGAGGATCAACATTTGTTTTCTCTATGTTCATCTTTGTAAAATCACTGTTCTGTCTTTACATTGAGGGACTTTAATGTGCGGTCCTACACCTATTTCAGAAGAGGCTCTACATTTGGCAGAACTTCTCATAAACTAGTATGTGGATTCTCCATGTCTTGACTTTCATGTGTGAATTCCCCTATCCAAAATCTCCCTGCCTTTGTATAAGAATAAGTAGCACATATGCTATTGGGAAATAGTGCACACTTTGCAAATATTGCACATTCCTACAAAAAAAGTGTACACTTTTTTTGAACACAAGACACTCCTTCTGAAGAGTGCACGCTCTTTCCAAAATAGTGTGTGATACTAACAATATTGTTACCAAAACAAAAACATATTAAAAAAATAACCCAAACAAAATTAAAGTTCAATAAAATGACATGGGAAACTAAATAAAATGGAAAATTGTTGGGCTGCATACCCCTACTGCCCATGTTTTTCTTTGCTTCAAGAAAAAAAAACAACTTAAGAGGCCTTATCCATTTCTGCTTAGCCTTGGTTCAAAGAAAAGAGGCCTACTTGACTACAGTTTATCAAAGTTTGGGTGTGAGATCCTTTCATTTTCTACATGACTGGTCCTAGGTGAATCAGATGCTTTATGGAGCTAGACCCCTGGAGGATAAGACTCTTACTAGTTTTAAAATTTGGTGACTGATCTCAGAAGAGGCCAATGTGGGCATTTCTTCTATAGGAATTGAATAGGCAGCTAAACCAAGTCAATATAAAATTCAAGATTTTCTAATGGTTTAACTTCCACGCCTGTTACATTTGTCTCCTGCGAGCAACGTCTAAGACAGCCTCATGTAAGCTTAAGTTGGGGGGTTTCATAATATGAATACCATTTCTAATACCAATGTTTTATGATTTAAAATGGGGGGGGGGGGGAATTAAATCTATAGTCTGGAGCCGATACGAATGGAATTTTCAAAGCAAGGCTGTGATTTCTTTTTTTCTATCAGATCTGGAAGATCAGCAGAACTGTAGATAAGGACCTCATAAAAGAGAGATAGAAAGGATCAAGAGAAGCTGAATCAAAACAGATGACACAAGGGAAGGATAGCTGAAACAAGAAAAACACATCAATAGTATCAAATCAGCAGAGAAAGCAATTTTTTACCAGGAGAAAGATAGTCTGAGCAGCAGAGACAGCTACAGTACCTGTCAACATGTGATAGAAGGTACCTACTTGGCAGTTATCCAGCAAACATAGGTGCCCACAATGAAGCACATTGCAGGGCTATCAATGATCATAAAACATATAAATCTACCTCCCTTCCCCCCTAGTCTATTTAGCAGTGGTAAGGGCAGTAGCTGTACTTGATCAAAGCAAAATCACATTGCTGCTGCTGCTCTGACACAAGTCAGAATTCTGGAAGAGGTTAGGAGTCAACATATTTTTCACTGCTTTATACAAGAGCATAAACAGTCCTTCCTTTAATCCTTCTTTTCACCTTGCAGAGTTTCAGTAGGTCTAGCCAACAAGGTGCCAAATTCTAAAATACAGTTCATCAGTGAGACCTTCAGTGTCCAGTGTTTTGGCTTATTTAAAAAAATTGGTAACCTGATACACCAATTTCAGCATAACTAACTTGTACCTGGATACATTCCTCCAGAAACCTGTAGGCTTGGTCATAGTTGGTTACAGTAGGTCTCAATGTTTAGCGCCAACTGATTTTTAATATGCACTAAAAACACTAGAACAGCTTAGTAAAAAACCCTCTTAGTGCTTTTTCTTCTCCATGTCCCCACTTGCACTCATTCTTCAAGCAGTTCAAAATGCTGCAGAGAAATTGGTTATAGATGGGGGGGGGGGGGGGGGGGAGAGATTTGACCATGTCACCCCTTATCTGATTTGGTTACACTGCTTGCCTTTATGGACTAGGATCATAGGATCTGACTCTGTGGGTGCTTGAGCATCCCCAATATTGAGACAATTCCTTGTATGTGTCCAGGGAGGGGTTATTTCCATTAGGCTTAGCACCCCCAATAATTTTGAAAAGTTGGCTCCTATGGGTAGGGTCGAGTATAAAATTTAAGTAGTTGTGTTTAAAATTCTTTATGGTCTCAGTCCTTGTTATTTAACTGATTTTGTGAGAATTTATATTCTTTCTGGATGTCTCCACTCAGGGCTGGAAATGAAATTGGTTAATCTACTAAAGCTCTCTGTGTGTTGAAAACTACTGAACACTGGTCATTAGTTGGTAAAGGAACTGAGCTCTGGAACCTTCTTCTACCTTTTATTTGTGATCTCAAGAACTATAGGTCCTGTTTACTAAGCCATGCTATAGGCACGCTAAAGTTTTTAGTACATGCTAACAATACAGATACCCATAGAAATATATGACTGTCTCTAGCGTTTAGCACACACTAATTTTAGTGTAGACTAGTGCAGCTTAGTACACAGGGTGCTATATGACATTTCAGTGAAGTTTAAAAGCCTATTTTTTAAAATAAGTATTTCACAAGTTCTATTTAATTGCAGAGTTTGTTTAGTAAGAAATGCACTGGATGTATATAGACATTTAGCAAAAAAATGTTTGTGTATGTATATTTTGCTTTGTATTGTGTTTAATTGTGATGTTTAATCTCTTTTGTAATCCGCTTTGAACTATGTGGTGGAGTGAAATATAAATGTGTGAAATTTAATTTAAATTCTCTCTCTCTTCCTATTGCTGCCTTCCTCCACGCAACCCTACTGTGCACTCTCTTCTCTGAACTATTCCCTTTCCTCCTCCAACTGCAAGAGCTAAAGAAAGTGTTTCCCCCATCTTTGATCGTTGATTGGTTTATTCTGCTTGCACAGACCAATAGGAGGCAAGTGGTAAGGAATTAGTAGTTGCATCTAGCATGAAACTTGATAGCACACATTCAGTTCATTAGAGCATCTCAACAGATGTAATACACTAAAACTGATTTAACACCAGTACGGGACAAAACCGAACTCTCGACACTGGATTGCTTAACTGTACTTTGGCACTAATGAACTTTATCATTATACCACTCTACTTCTCATTCCAGAAACAAACTCTCTACACTTGATTGCTTAACTTTCCCTGTCAGTCATGAACTCTATAGCAATACCACTTTATTTCTCATTCCAGAAATGAACTCGCTACACATGATTGCTTAATCTACTCTCGTCACTTAAGAACCATTTTGTATTTCTCAATCTTTAAATGGCAATCGCCATTACGGCATTATGTAAGCCACATTGAGCCTGCAAATTGATGGGGAAATGTGGGATACAAATGCAACAAATATAAATAAATAAATGTGCATAAACTCATGAATTACAAATCACACAGGGACCTTTTTAGTAAGACGCATAGGCGCCAATGTACGCCCAAAATGCGCCATTTTAGAACTACCACCCGGCTACCACATGACCCGGGCAGGAATTTCATTTTTTACACGTGTCCAGTATGCACGCCAGAAAATATATTTTATTTTCCGGCACGCAGCACTAACTGGGTGGTAATTGGCATTGTAGACGTGCTGACGATTACCACTTGGTTAACACGTGAGACCTTACCGCTAAGTGAATGGGTGGCAGAAAGGTCTCAGGTCCAAAATGGATGCGTGCCAATTTTTATTTTGCCACACGTCCATTTTCAGCCAAAAAAAGGCCTTTTTTTGCAGGTGCGCAGAAAAATGGACCTGCGCGAATCTAATACATGCATCTACAACAGCGCAGGCCATTTTTTGGTGCACCTTAGTAAAAGGATCTCACAAGTAGGACCAAATTCTATAAATAGAGCCCAAAAATCAGCACTGAAAAAACAAAAAAAAACATGCTAACCACTATTCTATAAATAGTGCTGAAAGTTAGGTACCATATATAGAATGTGCTTAGCACTAGGATCAGGGCTTAACTTTACACGTGAGGATTTACTCCAAGTAAACCCTACTGTAAATCCTCTTGTCTAAATTAGATGTGGACCCCCCTTATTCTATAACAGCACATAAATTATAGGAATACCCCTGATCCACTCATGACCCTCCCATAGCCACAACCCGTTTTTGGAGCCATGTATAAAATTTACATGTGGACCCCTGCGACTAAAAATGTGCATGTAAATTTCAATTAATGCCAATTAGTGTTGAGTGATTATTAGCACCCAATTATCAGCACTAATTGGTTCGTTATTCAATTCAATCGTGTACACAAATTGGACATGCACCCAAATTTGTACATGCAATTTTAAGCACCATTTATAGAGTTTTGGGGTTAATTAAAAAGTTCTGATGTGGATTAACATTTTCTTAAATTAGATGTAACAAAAGAGAGGGAACAAAGTACAAACTAAAGTCCAAAAAAAAAAAAAAAAAAAAAAACAGCACCACGGGCCTTTAAAAATGGAACACAGTTCTTTAATGAATGAGCCTTGACAAAAAGACCCACAAACTAAAGTCCAAACAAAAAAAACAGCACCACGGGCCTTTAAAAATGGAACACAGTTCTTTAATGAATGAGCCTTGACAAAAAGACCCTTTTTGTCAAGGCTCATTCATTAAAGAACTGTGTTCCATTTTTAAAGGCCCGTGGTGCTGTTTTTTTTGTTTGCATTTTCTTAAATTAAACATAATGGGTGAAACAAACCACAAAATGTTTCCATTTAAGGTATATGCAAACATCCATATAAAGTACACATATACATTTTTACTGTAGTCATGTTCTGCCCAGAACCCACCCCCAAACACACCTATGACTGGATCATGTAAAAATGTACATATTCTGGTCATTGTATGTACTATTACTTAGGAGCCCTTTTACTAAAGGGTTGCTGTGCGGCAATGGGCTTCCGTGTGGCAACCCGAAATTACTGCCTGCCCAACGTGGGTCCCGGCAGTAGTTCCACCTCCAGCACGTACCATTTCTGGTGCTAGTGGAAATACTGAAAACAATATTTACACAGTGGTTACCTGGAGGTAATTGTGCAGTGTTGCACACTGTCCGGTTACTGCTTGGTTAGCGTGGGAACCCTTACCATTACCTCAATGAGTGGTGGCAAGTGCTCCCCCGAATTGGCCACATGGCAAGTGCGAACTTTGAATTGGCCACATGGCAAGCGCGAACTTACAGCACGGCTATTTAATTTTTGGCTATTTTCACCCGCTGTGGTAAAAGGGGCCCTGGTGTACTACAAAAAAAGCTACCGCTGCTAGCACAGGGCCCTTTTACCACAGCTTAATAAAAGTGCCTCTTTTTTTTTTTTTTTTAATATTCTATTTATTGATTTTCCATTACATTTACATCATAAACATAAATGGCATTACAAAAGTCTAATTTTCATAGACATATACAGTGGTGGAAATAAGTATTTGATCCCTTGCTGATTTTGTAAGTTTGCCCACTGACAAAGACATGAGCAGCCCATAATTGAAGGGTAGGTTATTGGTAACAGTGAGAGATAGCACATCACAAATTAAATCCGGAAAATCACATTGTGGAAAGTATATGAATTTATTTGCATTCTGCAGAGGGAAATAAGTATTTGATCCCCCACCAACCAGTAAGAGATCTGGCCCCTACAGACCAGGTAGATGCTCCAAATCAACTCGTTACCTGCATGACAGACAGCTGTCGGCAATGGTCACCTGTATGAAAGACACCTGTCCACAGACTCAGTGAATCAGTCAGACTCTAACCTCTACAAAATGGCCAAGAGCAAGGAGCTGTCTAAGGATGTCAGGGACAAGATCATACACCTGCACAAGGCTGGAATGGGCTACAAAACCATCAGTAAGACGCTGGGCGAGAAGGAGACAACTGTTGGTGCCATAGTAAGAAAATGGAAGAAGTACAAAATGACTGTCAATCGACAAAGATCTGGGGCTCCACGCAAAATCTCACCTCGTGGGGTATCCTTGATCATGAGGAAGGTTAGAAATCAGCCTACAACTACAAGGGGGGAACTTGTCAATGATCTCAAGGCAGCTGGGACCACTGTCACCACGAAAACCATTGGTAACACATTACGACATAACGGATTGCAATCCTGCAGTGCCTGCAAGGTCCCCCTGCTCCGGAAGGCACATGTGACGGCCCGTCTGAAGTTTGCCAGTGAACACCTGGATGATGCCGAGAGTGATTGGGAGAAGGTGCTGTGGTCAGATGAGACAAAAATTGAGCTCTTTGGCATGAACTCAACTCGCCGTGTTTGGAGGAAGAGAAATGCTGCCTATGACCCAAAGAACACCGTCCCCACTGTCAAGCATGGAGGTGGAAATGTTATGTTTTGGGGGTGTTTCTCTGCTAAGGGCACAGGACTACTTCACCGCATCAATGGGAGAATGGATGGGACCATGTACCGTACAATTCTGAGTGACAACCTCCTTCCCTCCGCCAGGGCCTTAAAAATGGGTCGTGGCTGGGTCTTCCAGCACGACAATGACCCAAAACATACAGCCAAGGCAACAAAGGAGTGGCTCAGGAAGAAGCACATTAGGGTCATGGAGTGGCCTAGCCAGTCACCAGACCTTAATCCCATTGAAAACTTATGGAGGGAGCTGAAGCTGCGAGTTGCCAAGCGACAGCCCAGAACTCTTAATGATTTAGAGATGATCTGCAAAGAGGAGTGGACCAAAATTCCTCCTGACATGTGTGCAAACCTCATCATCAACTACAGAAGACGTCTGACCGCTGTGCTTGCCAACAAGGGTTTTGCCACCAAGTATTAGGTCTTGTTTGCCAGAGGGATTAAATACTTATTTCCCTCTGCAGAATGCAAATAAATTCATATACTTTCCACAATGTGATTTTCCGGATTTAATTTGTGATGTGCTATCTCTCACTGTTACCAATAACCTACCCTTCAATTATGGGCTGCTCATGTCTTTGTCAGTGGGCACACTTACAAAATCAGCAAGGGATCAAATACTTATTTCCACCACTGTATCCAAAAAGGAAAGAAATAAAGAAAAAAAGAAAAAAGGAAAAAAGATATATTATATTAGACCACATATTGTTGATCCAAGATATAGGTATACATTTAAATTCAAAATATATAAGAAAATTTAACAGGAAAGGGCAAGAACACAAGTCAGGGCAGCCGATAATTACAATTCAAGTTAACGCCAAATTACTCTTTGCTAGCAATGTATGTTTTAAGTTTTTCAGGTTCGAAAAAAATATAATTAGTTGATTGCAAGGAAATACAACATTTACATGGAAATTTAAGATTAAAGGTCCCACCTAATTGTATGACCCTTGTTTTTAATAATAAAAAATCTCTCCTTTTTCTTTGTGTCTCTCGAGAGAGATCAGGAAATACCTGGATTTTCGAACCCAAAAAGCATATGGAAATATGGCGGAAAAACAACCTAAAGATATTGTTACGGTCCAGTTCCAGAGCAAAAGCTACCAGGAGTGTCGTCCTCTCTGTGATAACCTCCATTGAATTTTCAAGGAACTGAGTTAAGTTTAGTTGAGGAGAGGAAATTATCCCCTTACCTGCCCCAGAGATGTAAAGAACTCGAGTTAATGGAGGAAAAGCTTCTGAGGGAATCCCCAGAATTTCAGTAAAATATTTTTTTAACATCTCTTTGGCGGGAATTAATGGGGACTTGGGGAAATTCAAAAACCGGAGGTTATTTCTCCTCTGCTGATTCTCCATATATTCAATTTTTTTCCTTTGAACGTTATTATCCTTCATTAAAGCTTGAATAAAGTTCTTGTTAGAGTTTACCTCAGTTTCAGTGGAGTCCACCCTAGATGTTTGCTCGGTTACCTTTCCGGATATATCAGTCTGAGCCTGTGACAATTTCTCTAAAGAACCTGCTACCTGGAGTAGCGTGGCGTTCAGTCCTTGAATTGCCTCCCAAATGGAGTCCATGGTGATAACCACTGGTTTCACTATCTCCCGATTTCCCACAGAGGATTCGTCCCGATTCCATACAGGCTGAGAGGCCTTCGGCGTCAAGCCTGCCTGCTGTGATGTTCCAATCGGAGATGAAGTAGCTACGGGGTCTCCACCGCCAGCCGCAGGGGTAACACTTCCGGATACCACCGTCGGCTGGTTCGCCGTAGCCAACAGAATTCCTCCGGGTCTCAAGGGGGTTATCCTCAGAGGGGGGCTCAATGACACTCCCTCTGTGCTAAGGTCCAAGATCTCCCTTGGACCGCTCGAAGCGCCGGCTTGAGTCCTCTGAACTACCAGACCCGATTGCTCTAGCGTCATTTGACGAGCGGCTAGGGGATTCGCCTGACCCGTGGAGCAGGGTGTTCCAAGCTTCCCCTTTCTCTTACCCATTGTAAAATAGGTAAGTTCTCCGCTAGAAATTTCGCATCGGGCAGCAGGAGCTGGCGTTCATGCGACCTTCACAATCGCCATCTTGGATCAGTCAATAAAAGTGCCTCTTAAGTATTAACCTATGAATGAACATGTATAATCAATTTCTGCAAATGAAAAAGGTTCTAATGCAGATTAAAATTGTGTGAAATAAAAATAAAAAAAAAAAATCCACAAATATCTTGGGGGGAGACAAATTTGAACTAGAATTTTTTTTTGCTGTGCACTTCCATGCTCTTTTGGTAAGCAGTGGTAAACCAATCTGGAACTACCACTGGGCTCTTACTGTAGCCTGGCGGTTGTTCCCACCCCTAGTGTGTGCCATTTCCAGTGCAACAAAAATAAGTCCTATTTTTGTAGCGCCGGAAATTAACCGGTGATAATCAGGCAATGGGTGGCGGTAAGGACTCCCACCGAAATGGCTGTGTGGTAAGTGGTTCATTTACCGCACATCCATTTTTTCACCAAAATGGTCGTTCTTACCCGCCACGGTAAAAGGGGGCCTCAGCTTGCATCAAAATCATGAGCTGATGGTAGTGTAGGCTCCCTTTTACCACAGTTTAGCAAAAGGACCCCTTAACCCATTAGTGGCCAATGTTCCCATATGGGAACAATTTGTTCCCATATGGCTTATTATGGGAACATTGGCCATTAACGGGTTAAAGTATCCGTGTTGCGAAATATATATGATGCATGTCTTTCTTGAGGGCTGTAAACTTCTTCATTACTACTACTACTACTACTATTTAGCATTTCTATAGTGCTACAAAGCATACGCAGCGCTGCACAAACATAGAAGAAAGACAGTCCCTGCTCAAAGAGCTTACAATCTCCGGAGAACCTCCTAAAATTAGAGGTGCATTTATTAACAGATGGCACATGCTAACACCAGTAATATTCTGTATTTACTTCAGAATCCATTGTTAAAAAATGGGCTCCACAGCATGTAATGCTCATTAACAGCATTACTGCCGGCTTTTTGTAAATAATCCCTATTGTGATGCATTCTAAAAGGGTCAATACTGAAATAATTTGCTAAACTAAATCTACTTCTTTAAAAATGTGTCTCCTTTACCCAGTTAAATGTGTGCAATTAAAATTCTAAGACATAGAATTTTAGCTGAGTAGGAAAAAGAAGTCTAGAGGCAATCCTGGGGTAGCCTTTCAGATATATAGGGCTATTTACTAAATTGCATTAGTGCTAATGCAGGCTTTAATGTGTGCAAGACAACATTAATTTATTTAAAAGCACCAATGCAGGTTGTGAAATACTACACATGGTTTTGTCATGCTATACTGTAGATTAGCTCAGTAATATAGACAAAGATGCTGCATTCAAGCTACTGATGTGAAAGTTAACTACAGTTTACCTGGCTGTGAATGAAAAAAAAAAACACACCCCACCCAAAAAAAACAAAAAAAAACAAAATAAAGCTAACCCCAAGTTAGACAGCCCTCAGAAAAGGTTTTAATGACCTTCTTCTTAAAGCACAGCCTTCCTGGTAAAGGTTAGTGCACGCACTCCCACCAAAGTACAAACTCCCTTCAGAAAATCTAGTGTCCTTCCAAAGCACTGTAACTAGCAAAATTCCTTTCCAACAGAAAAAACCCTCTGTAGTTCTACTTCTATCAGTAAACTCTACCCTCACCTAAGCAGCAAACAGTGTGCCATCCTTTCCCCCTCCTTTTGGTTCACTATCACACTTATTTTCGAAAGAGAAGGGCGCCCATCTTCCGACACAAATCGGGAGATGGGTGTCCTTCTCTCAGGGTAGCCCAAATTGGCATAATCGAAAGCCGATTTTGGGCACCCTCAACTGTTTTCCGTCATGGATACGACCAAAGTTCACGGGGGTGTGTCAGCAGCATAGTGAAGGCGGAACTGGGGCGTGCTTAAGAGATGGGCATCCTAGGCCGATAACGGAAAAAAGAAGGGCATCCCTGACGAGCATTTGGCTGACTTTACTTGGTTCATTTTTTCTTGTGACCAAGTCTCAAAAAGGTGCCCGAACTGACCAGCTGACCACTGGAGGGAATTGAAGATGACCACCCCTTACTCCCCCAGTGGTCACCAACACCCTCCCACCCTAAAAAAAAAAAACATTTTTTTTTTTGCCAGCATCTATGCCAGCCTCAAATGTCATACCCAGCTCCATGACAGCAGTATGCAGGTCCCTGTAGCAGTTTTAGTGGGTGCAGTGCACTTCAGGCAGGTGGACCCAGGCCCATCCCCCTCCCTACCTGTTACGTTTGTGGAGGAAACAGCGAGCCCTCCAAAACCCACCAGAAACCCACTGAACCCACATCTAGTTGCCCCCCTTCACCCCTTAGGGCTATGGTAGTGGTGTACAGTTATGGGGAATGGGTTTTTTGGGGGGGAGGGTTGGGGGGCTCAGCACACAAGGTAAGGGAGCTATGCACTTGGGAACAATTTGTGAAGTCCACTGCAGTGCCCCCTAGGGTGCCCGGTTGGTGTCCTGGCATGTGAGGGGGACCAGTGCACTACGAATCCTGGCTCCTCCCATGACCAATTGGCTTGGATTTGGTTGTTTCTGAGATGGCCGTCCTCGGTTTCCATTATCGACAAAAACCGTGGACGACCATTTCTAAGGATGACCTAAGGACGACCATCTCTAAGGTCGACCTAAATGTGGAGATTTGGGCATCCACAACCGTATTATCGAAACAAAAGATGGACGCCCATCTTGTTTCGATAATACAGGCTTCCCCGCCCCTTCACAGAGCCGTCCTGCAAGGATGGCCCCAGGAAAACTTGGGCGGCCTGTTCAATTATGCCCCTCCACCACTCCAAACTTCAAGGAGTCTCCAGATACATAATGAGGCAAGGACAAAATTCTAGTCGCTCCTGCCTTACCAACACCGTATTTTAAAGTGGCAATAGTTGACTCAAGCCATGCTCTGTGCCTAGTTATCTTACACCTTCGCTAGGCTTTTGGAAATCAGTCTCAAAGTATTTCAGTGGAAGATATTGGAGGATTTTTCTTGGCAGCAATTTTGACAGCAGCAGCAAGGACCAAAAGGAGTACAACTGATATTATGAAGGCAATTTGCAAGGGTAAATCTGGATGAAAGTTTTAACAAGAGGGAGAGAGAGACAAAATAAATAATCCCAGTGATTTTAATAGTCTTCTCAAAAGCCTTTTGGGAGATAATCCATCAAAAATGTACCCAAATATTGTATGTCCTTTTTAACAAAAAGCCATGCTCTCTGGTCACATTGAAGGTAATGCCAAGGTTCTGAAGGTATATAAGTGGATATATTACTTCCTGTTTTACAAAAGCAGCACATATGCCTTTATAAAACTGCCTCACTGAAAGCTGATGCACAAAGTTATTTTACTTGTTTGGTTAAAGCAGTGTTTCCCAAGTCAGGCCTGGAGTGCCCCCTTGCCAGTTAGGTTTTCAGGAAATCCACAATGAATATGCATCAGATTGATTTACATACACTGCCTCCAATGTATATTCCGTTAATATCCTGAAAACCTGACTGGCACGGAGGTACTCCAGGACCGACTTGGGGAAACACTGGGTTAAAGCATTCACTGAGGGGCATAATCGAACGCGAACGCCCATCTCCATGGGCGTCTATGTCCGAGAATGGGTGCAGCGCTGCGTACGCCTTGTAGCGCTATAAAAATGCTAAATAGTAGTAGTAGTAGTAGTAACGGGTACATGAAGAGGTGGGGCAGACTGTATTTTTGAAAAAAAATGGGCGTCCATCTTCCGCTTCGAAAATACGGTTTGTACGGACCAAAATGCCATGGATTTAGTCGTTTCCAAGCTGGGCGTTTGTTTTTTTTTTAGCGATAATGGAAACTAAAAACGCCTAGCTCAAAAACGTCCCAATCCAAGCCATTTGGTCGTGGGAGGGGCCAGGATTCGTAGTACACTCGCCCCCCCCCCCCCCCGACATGCCAGGACACCAACTGGACACCCTAGAGGTCACTGCGGTGGATTTCAGACAACGCTCCCACATGCATAGGTCCCTTACCACGGGTGCTGAGCCCCCAACCCCCTCCCCCAAAACCCACTACCCACAAATGTACAACACTACCATAGTTCTTAGGGGTGAAGGGGGCACCTACATGTGGGTACAGTGGGTTTTGGAGGCCTCCCATTTACCAGCACAAGTGTTACAGGTAGGGGGGATGGGCCTGGGTCCGCCTGCCTGAAGTGCACTGCGGTACCCACTAAAAGTGCTCCAGGGACCTGCATACACGCAGGCCTCTAGGACTTGTTGCTGCTGTATAATCTTGGCACACCAGCTGACACCTGAAGACTAATGTCTCCGAAAACGTCCTTTATTGGAATAAGCACGTTTACTCACAGTTAACTGCAGATCAGAGGTTGTGCCCCACTGGCAAAGAGTCTCCCTGGTAGTGAGATTAGCAGTAGGTCAGAGCTGGCAGAATGCTGTACAATGCCCTCTTTCAGCAACATTCAAGGTAATAACTAAGTTATGTAACGTGGCTAACACATGAATTCTTTCCAAGATCTGTCTTCCGCAACCTGGTACAATCACTCGTATTAAGCCATCTGGATTACTGCAACTCATTATATGCAGGCTGCAAAGAACAAATAATGAGAAAACTTCAGACAGCCCAGAATACAGCAGCCAGACTCATCTTCGGAAAACCAAAATACGAAAGCGCAGCACCATTACGTGAGAAACTACACTGGCTCCCACTCAGGGAACGTGTCACCTTTAAAGTATGCACATTAGTGCACAAAATTATTCACGGTGAAGCCCCTGCATACATGTCTGACTTGGTAGACTTGCCATCCAGAAATGCCAAAAAATCATCCAGAACTTTCCTCAACCTCCACTTCCCAAAGTGCAAAGGCATAAAGTATAAAGTACTACATGCATCAACCTTCACCTACAAAAGCACGCAACTCTGGAACGCACTGCCACGCGGCCTGAGAGCGGTCTATGAGTTGACAGACTTCCGCAAACAATTAAAGACCTATCTCTTTGAAAAAACATACCGCAAGGATTAAAACATATAAATCCTATATACATCATAATAATGCCTCAAGACATTACCTCACGTACTCTACTTCCCTGTACTCTCTCCCATTCAACAATCTACCCACTGATAAAAACTGTCTACCCATCACTCTCTTGCTATTATTCGATCACCGTAGTAATTCCCCAACGTCATATCCTATAGTTTCTACGCCCCAAAGGTGACCGATATAACTCTGTCTTCCTTAACTATTCACAATGTAACCATAATCGTAATGTAACAAACTGTATTTCTGTTATTTACAATGTATTGTAAGCCACACTGAGCCCGCAAATAGGTGGGAAAATGCAACTAACTAAATAAATAAATAAATAAAACTGTGTTACAAAAATGGCCACTACCTCATGGACTACCGGAAACAAAACAGGGCACACTCTGACCCAGTAAGCAGAGGGAAAAACACCAGGGAGTAGAGCCTACCAACTACCAACATCGTGAGCATGTAACACAAGCTAGTGGAATCACGGAGCCCAATACCCTACACCCACCACAATGCATTGCTGATGTGACTCTGCAGTGCCCTTAACAGAAAAGGTGTCACACTCACCCGAGACCCGCATCAGAACCAGGGAAAGGCTGTCAGAGGATTGAACACATACTGCTGTCATGGAGGTGGGTACGGCATTTGAGGCTGGCATACAGGCCGGGAAAAAAAGTTTGTGAAGTGTTTTTTTTTGGTGGGAAGGGGTTACTGGGGGAGTCAGGGGAGGTGATCCCTGATTCCCTCTGGTGGTCATCTGGTCAGTTGGGGCACTTTTTGGGGACTTGGACCTGAAAAAAATGAGTCCAAATAAAGCGGACCAAATTCTCGTTAAAAACGCCCTTCTTGTTTCGATTATCAGCTAAAGACGCCCATCTCTCCTCCGCCGATAACCACGCCCCAGTCCCACCTTTGCCACGCCTTTGCCATGCCCCCATCAACTTTGTTCATTCCTGCGACGAAGTGCAGTTGAAAACGACCAAAATCGGCTTTCGATTATACCGATTTGTTCGCCCACGGGAGAAAGACGCCCATCTCCCCATTTGGGTCGAAATATGGGCGTCTTTCTCTTTCGAAAATAAGCTGGATAGTCTACATATAATTTAAAAAAAAACTTTCTAAGCAAAGCACATTATAACATACATAAAACAGCAATTAAGAGCAAAATAATACAATGCAAACTTATGAGGTCATTTTAGATGACTTGCACAGATTCTGCATAGAAAAGCAGTGGCATTTATACATGTATTTTAAATTTTTGTACAGCTTTTACTGTGAACGTTGTGGGTTAAAAGACCTTGTATTAAATTCAGAGACCCTTTTACTAAAGTGTGCACTAAGCTTTAATGTGGCTTTAGCACATAGGAAAAGGCTTATCACAGAATGTGTTGAGAGTTTTGTGGTAATTACATAGGGATTCTTTTACTAAGGTGCATTAACTGATTTAGTGTGTGCTAAATGCCATGTAGCCCATTATTTGCCGGATTCTATGTAGCACGCCTAGCATTCTGCCCTGATATCTAAGCATAGTATTTCATAAAAATGCTCATAAGTTAACTGGCATAACTACTACTACTACTTATCATTTCTATAGCGCTACTAGACATACCCAGCACTGTACACTTGAACATGAAGAGATAGTCCCTGCTCGACAGAGCTTACAATCTAATTAGGACAGACAAACAGAATAAACAAGAGATAAGGGAATATTAAAGTCAGGATCATAAAATAAGGGTTCTGAACAAGTAAACAAGGGTTAGGAGTTAAAAGCAACATCAAAAAGGTGGGCTTTTAGCTTAGATTTGAAGACGGCCAGAGCTGGAGCTTGACGTACCGGCTCAGGAAGTCTATTCCAGGCATATGGTGCAGCAAGATAAATGGAACAGAGTCTGGAGTTAGCAGTGGAGGAGAAGGGTGCAGATAAGAGAGATTTACCCAGTGAACGGAGTTCCCGGGGAGGAATGTAGGGAGAGATGAGAGTGGAGCTGCAGAGTGGATACACTTATAGGTTAATAAGAGGAGTTTGAACTGTATGCGAGAGGTGTGGTAGCTGTGTTAGTCCACTCTTAAAGGTTATCAATAGAAATCAAACAAAATAAAACATGGAAAAGAAATTAAGATGATACCTTCTTTATTGGACATAACTTAATACATTTCTTGATTAGCTTTTGAAGGTTGCCCTTCTTCGTCAGATCGGAAATAAGCAAATGTGGTAGCAGGTAGTACATATAAGAGAAACATCAAAGCATTACTTTGACAGTCTGTCTTATATATACTACCTGCTATTATGTCCAATAAAAAAGGTATCATCTTAATTTCTTTTCCATGTTTTATTTTGTTTGATTTCTATTGATGAACTGTATGTGGAAATGGATAGGAAGCCAGTGAAGTGATTTGAGGAGAGGGCTAATTTGAGCATAACGACACTGGCGGAATATTAGTCGTGCAGCATAATTTTGAACAGATTGAAGAGGAGAGAGATGGCTCAGTGGGAGACCTGTGAGAAGCAAGTTGCAATAGTCTAAGCGAGAGGTGATAAGAGTGTGGATGAAGGTTCTGGTAGTGTGCTCAGAAAGGAAAGGGAGAATTTTGGTGATATTATAGAGAAAGAAACGACAGGTTTTAGCAGTCTGTTGAATATGTGCAGAGAAGGAGAGGGAGGAGTCGAAGATGACCCCAAGGTTGTGAGCTGATGAGACAGGAAGGATGAGAGTGTTATCCACAGAAATAGAGAATGGGGGAGGAGGAGAGGTTGGTTTAGGGGGAAAGATAAGTTAATTAACAAGTTATTTGGCTTAACAGCATCTAACAAGCAATAGTGAACACTAATTGGCATGGCAATAATTAGAATTTACATGCACAACTCGCTAAGCATATTCTGTAATGAACTGCGCCTAAATTCTAATGTGCACAGTTCAAAAGAGGCATGGATTTGGTTGGGGAAATGGGCATTTTGTGGGCATTCAAAAATTTATGCATGTAGTTATAGAATATGGCCCAGTGCGTGTAAATCTACAGGCAGGGATTTACACCATATTTTCATTGGTGTAAATGGAGGCACATAGTTTTAGGTGCTGGTATATCAACTAAGTATATTCTATATACCACATCTAAATCTAGGTGTTTTGGTGACTGGTCTCCAGCCAAACAGTGATGAGTTGGGTCACTTTGAAGTAGAGATGAAGCTGAAACTGGTTGCAATTCTTGGTGAACACAAATATATCTCTACCACAACTGCTGGTCATCTGTTGAAAAATTTTACATTGGGGTGACTGTCCACTGTTTTGAGGAAAACTCCATGCTGGGCCTTAAGAAGATTGAAGGGTTCCCACATATTTGACATTCTTGCATCAACTCTTGAAAATATTCAAACAGATTTTGCCATGAGGTGAAAAGTTTTTAGAACAACACCAGAGAATGATTACAACTTTGAGAAAGCCTTCTCTGTAATTGGACAGCATGGCATTGATAATGAAGCTGAACATCAATATTCAAGTGATGAATTAGCACTACTAATGCAGTATTCTTTGCTATATGGAAGTTAAGATTTTCAGACGGAGATCCTCTTGATCAATACCTGCAGACCCAGTCAGAAAACACTAGTAATATTGTAGCCTGGCCTGATAAAAAAAAAAAAAAAAACTTCTTGTCAAACTGAATAACCCACTTCCTGCTAGTTCAGTAGTTGATCACCTTCTTAGTTGTGCTGGATTAATGACTTGCATGAATGACACATTTTCAAAAGCAAAGTGGATTGCCCTGTAGCACAATTAAAGTTGTTGGGATAAAAACTAAGGCTGTACCAAATATTCATATTTGATTCAATTTGGCCCCAAGCAGTGCGCCGAATACATTATTCAAATTCAGCCAAATGGTGATTTAAATTCTAATACAAATAATCCAGAGCTCTACTGTGCTAAATCCTACTGAAATAAACACTTGATGTCTAATTTGACATTGCTTCTTTTATTATTTGTTATGTTAAAGCTCAATGCCCATTATTCATATTCAGTATTCATGTTCGGCCAAATAATATTTTTCATTATTCATATTGAACTGAATAGTAAAATGTGCTATTTGGTACAGCTCTAATAATAATGTTAATAACTGCATTCATTGTAGTTGTGATGCTTTTACTTTTTACTCAAAAAGTATTAAATTAGGCAATTACTTTTTTACTTTCATGTAAGTAAAATGTTTAATGTGTTCATTGTACTTTTACTTAAGTATTAAAATACTTATTTTTATTTTTACTTTTACTTAAGTACTTTGACTACTGTAATCTCAACTATTTAGGTGTACCTTGACTTGCCACTCAACAGTTGCAAACAGTCCAGAACACTGCAAATTAATTTTTTTCAGTAAAGGACATTACTACCACTATTACTACCACTACTACTACTTATCATGTCTATAGCTCTACTAGATGTATACACAGCACTGTACACCAAAGACATATGAAACAGTCCCAACTGGCAGAGATGGTGGATGGCAGGAATGGAGCCTTATCAAAACAGAACCTGATAAGATGTCCATCTATGAAACCTGGGTGCAAGGCCATTATGTTCTATGATAGGGATGCCTCCTTATGGCCCTTCTCTTTTCCCTGTATGCTTCATGTAGTATGATCTGCACAGCCCATTCCTTGAGGTTACTCATGACTCCTGCCTCCACCACTAGCATCCTGCACCACCCATCAACAGCACCCTTGCAGGCCATACACACATACACTGAGCCACAGATCCAGGGACCCAAACATACCAGAGACAAACATATATACAAACACAGAGCTACAAATTATCAGGCAGTAGGGCACACTGAGAAAGACTCACTGTGGGGCAGGAAAAACGCACGGATGGAGTTTGGAGAGAGTACAGATGAGTTGTTTGGGGAATGATGTAGACAGGAGGCTTTCAAGGTGTGATGAAGAGGTAAATGAGAAGACTAAAACACAGTGGGTGGGAATAAAGGGTTGTCAAAGACAGATCTACATAGACATAGACAGAGATGACAGTCAGGGCAGAAATTCATATTCAAGTCTCTTCCAGTCACCATGAACCCAAGCAGTCCCAGAAGACAAGTAAGGCTGGCATTTGTTAATTTTTATAGTAGCTATATATGTCAGCATTTAAATGTTCTGCTCTATACATCAGCATGCTTTGCAAAATATATTCTACATATGTAGAGATATGTACCACCCATGCCACACCCCCAACATGCCTCTTTCTAGATGAGGATATCTGAACATAACCGGAGCATCCAAGAGTAAATTGAAGCATTTCAAGATGATTCACACATGAATAACATTTACATGTGGACATAACGGCATTTCCACATGTGAATCATAAATGTGACTTCTAAAATAAGCACCTTGGGGAATATGATTTCTAATATTGGTCAATTAGTCTTTAGGCATTAATATATTTCTGCATCTTTATTCTACTGACAGAATAAATGTATTGCTAGAGGCAATGCTTTAATATTTAGTGTAAATGAGACATTGAGAGCTTTACTTATAGTCTGGTTGCAGTTGAATTCTTTACCATTGGCATTGCATGACATTTTGTATTAGCAAAGCAAAATGTTTCATAAAATGCATAGGCCTGGTGGCAGTGGTCAACATGATTTTCTTGTTTTGATAATAGTACTATTTGTTATGGAGAAAAAGAGCTGTAAGCCTTCTGGACCTATAAAGAAAATTTTTTCATGTTTTTAACCACTTCTCACAGAGCCCAAAGTAACATAAAATTCCATATTATTAATAGACTTTATTATGAATTATGAGTATAGGTCCCAGAGGAAATGAAACATTCACATTCTATATAACCTCATGAAGGCCTAAAGGGATATTTACTTAATGGTCTTTAGTTACAGTAATGGGGACACCAGTGGGAATCAGGAAATTAAGGCTTTTATTTGTAGAACCATATCCACATGTAAACAGTGAGAATTTTCACATGTAGATTGCATTCATGTGTGAATGGTGATTTTAGAAAGCTGCTAATTATGGGACTTCCAGTTTGGCTTCCAACCAAAAGGGCCTCCTAAAGTATTTGCTCTGTGCTTTATCCTGCATTTAACTCGCAGCAATTCTTTTTATGCTTCCAAGAACAGCATTCAACTGTGAAGATGTCTAGTCCAAAACAAATTAAAAACTAGGGCTTTTTTTTTTGAGGTGGTACTTGGGGGTACTGCGTACCGGCATCTTTTCCATTGTCTGCTAAAATTGACCCATGGACCCCAAGTTTCAATAAAACAGCTCGAGCTCTACACACCAATTCTGCCTTGTCATAGATTCTTTGACTAGTTGCAGGGTGCTTGGCCATTGTGGGGTGGGTCCGTCAGTGATCACTCCACCCCTGAAGGGTGGCCTAGCATTTGAGTACTGGCACCTTTTTTGCTAGAAAAAACACACTGGTGGTAGTATTCTGTTTATTTACAGGCAATATGGACTTTGGGAAGGAGTTGGGTTTTTAAAATATAAATATATTTCTAGGGTGAGTGGCATGTGTTATATCCATTGGAAATGTGGATGTAGAGGGGTTTGCCTTCTGTGGATGCTGTGATGGATATTGATGGAAGTGGAGGTGGTATGGGCAGGGTAATAAGATGTAGAACTGGAAGTCTGAGGGGAGCAGGCAATCGTTATTCTCTGAGCTGGCCTATAGAGTAGGCTTTGGAGATGAAAGCAGGAGAGTCGAGACAGGAATGGGGGTTGGAGCAATGGCAGGTGGGTAAAATTAGAGTAGAAAGGACAGGGGGAGAGATATTTATATGGAGTGGAGGAGTGGCCTAGTGGTTAGGGTGGTGGACTTTGGTCCTGAGGAACTGAGTTTGATTCCCACTTCAGGCACAGGCAGCTCCTTGTTACTCTGGGCAAGTCACTTAACCCTCCATTGCCCCATGTAAGCCACATTGAGCCTGCCATGAGTGGGAAAGCATGGGGTACAAATGTAATAAAAATAAATAAAATATGGAGGAGGGTAGGTCATCTGTGTCCAGAGAGAATGAGTGGTGACAAAATTTATGGAGATATGTGGAGGAAATATGAGGTGTTGAAAATAACATAATGGAATGTTCTGAACTCAAAAATTAAACATATGAGGCTGTTGAACAAAGCAAGGAGAGTTTCTACAGATATTCTATTTATACAAAAAACACATCTTAGGAAATGGGATCAGTTATACTTGTGGTCTAAATACTTCCCTATACAGTGTCTAGCTGACAAAGTCAGGTTCATAGGAAAGGTGAAGTGGGGATTATATTTTCAAATCCATGAAAAGTAGAAATTCAAAAGCAATGGCTGCATGATATAGGGCAGTTCAACTTACTGTACACCGCTTTGAGCGAATTCCTTCAAAAAAGCTGTAAATAAATCCTAATAAATTAATTATTATGGAGGCAAAAGTGAATGGGGCACAGTTGATTCTGGTTTGTCTCTGTGAACCATATATTTATTCATACCAAGGGACTAATGAATCAGTCTTTTATACCAATAAAAAACCTTATGTACTTGTTCAACGATTCAGTAATCATATTTATATCATTGTTGCATATTCATACAAACTTTGCAAATATAATAAATCACACTTACAAACAACCAAAACAATATAAAAAGTGTTTTCAAAACATACAAACATTCAAAACAGATGATGTCAAACTTTATCTTTTGGCAGTCCCAAGCTTAGTGATGTAAATTACCGCTTCTTGTAAGATCCAATAAATAAATCATCAATTGTTGTAATAGTTCATTCCAAACTTTGTGTATGTAGACAAGACTCTTTCATATGGAAACAAGTTGTCATTTCTGGAGCTAAATTGTTCATAGCTGAATCAAAAGAGCAAATTCAAACAACTATCTCAACGTTGTTTCAGTGAGTGTTCACACATTCCACACAGCATATCTTCAAGAGTGTATCTGGTACCAACTGAAATGTTCACTGTTAAATCGGAAAACTGGTTTCAAGCTATTAACTTGATGTCACACATCATCTGAATTAATGTGCCATGCATTCAGACAGAGAAAACTCCATAATATTCTGGTCCCAACACTGGCCGTGTTTCCTTCTTTACTTCATCAGGAGACCTTAAGCAACCTCATACCGAGATTGGACACACCACAGTGAGCAGTAGCTCCCGCTATACGGATGTCATATCCTGTGTCATCCATATATGAGACAGTGGGATTTTTTTTCAACCATTTACGGGACAAGGAGGAGGGGATACTGGTGAGAGGAGGTTAGGACCAGCTCAAGGCATGGGCCAGATGAGACATCAGGTCAGAGCACCAAGCTCAAGGGCACCAAAAGCTTGCCTTACTGGTCACCTTGCAGTTGTCAACTCCCTTCTCCCAGCTAGTGGCAGCATCTTCCCAATCCCCCCCCCCCCCCATCACCATATGTCTAGCATATCTCACTCTCTCTTTCCCTTACTCCCCTGTTTCCAGCATCCATCTGTTTTTCTATCCCCTCCACTAGCCATCTCCAAGCTCTCCCTTCTCTTTTTTTATACTTTTTATTTATAATCAATTTAAAATTTTACATTCCTCAAATAATCTGAATGAAAGAAAAAGAAATACAAAACAAGGAAATTCCAGATATATCAAATATAGAAATATGTTTTAAACTTTCACCCATAGTAATAAAGACAAGGGCCAAATATTATATCTAAGAGATTAGCAACAGTTGGCTAGCTGGTTATATTTTGACAACAACTCCTGCTGGAGGAAATGGTAGCCAGAATTAAACTCCACATCTGGACATGAGCCTGAGTTCTTAGAGAGCTCTTTGGATCTGATATCTGGGAAAACAACTCCTCTGGTCTCCTTTGTGCTTGAACTGGATCACAACGTTACTTCAGACATATGAATGAGAAGCTCTTTGGCTCTATATTTCCCAATCTTTCTAGATTAACCCAGGCCAGGAGGAGAGCCTTTGTGGTGTTAAAGCTGAGGGTTCTTGCCCTGGAGGGTATTTTTATATCAACATTTCCTTGTTGTTGCTTTGTGATGCATGGAGAGCATAGTTTTTTGTATTTTGAGCCAAATCAACTTATTGAATTTTTGAATGCTAAGAAGACTTTTGAACTATTGGTGGGATAGTTCCTTAATTAATGTGAACCATTTCTCCCTTCTCTTAACACCCCCCCCCCCCCATCTATCTTTAAATGCCCCTTTCTACCCTCTAGAGGCAGCCTTTAGTGGTAGTGATTCAAATGAGGCAGTCTATATCAGATCCAGAGTCTTCCCTTTTACACATCCCACCCCTCTGATGTAGCTTCCTATTTCCACAGGGGTGGATGTGGCAAAGGGAAGGCTCTAGGTCTGGCAGAGGCAGCATTATGTGAATTTTTACTGCTGCTATCTGTCTTTACAGGAGAAAGAGCAGTTTAAAGGTAATTTGGGGATGTTAAGAGAGGGGAAAGCTGCCAGACAATGGACAGGGGGTTCAGAGAGAAGGGGGAATGCCATAACCAGGGCACAGTCGAGAGGGGTCTCCAGACTCAGAGTAAAGAAGTGGGAGGAAGGGCTGGAGGCATAAGAGAGAGACAGAAAGGGATATGTGACATATGTTAGACCCAGGAGCAAAGGGGAGGGAGGGATGGAGGAAAGAAAGGGAGAGCTGTTGGACATAGGAGCAAAGGGAAGAGACGGAAGGAATAAAGAGATAGAGATGTTGAATCCGGGTACAGCAGGAGGGAGAGATAGATGGAGGAAGAGAAAGGGAGAGATGTTGGACCTGAAGACATAAGGGAGGAAGGGAAGGAATATGCTGGATATGGGGAGTATATAGAGAGACTGAAGGGACATATTGGACATAGAGAGGAAAATTCATAGAGGGCAGCAGCTGGTTCAGGGGTGCACAATACTATGTGTTATGAAGTGAAATGGAGAAGTTCCTTTTTTCCCATCACCATATAGATTGTATTGATGCACATACTGCTTCTTATTTAGAAAATATCAAAATTTGCTAACTTTTAAAGAACCCAAGTCCCCCCCCCCCCCCCCCCACAGGTATAAAGTTAATGCTTTCCTTCAGCTATATTTTCAATGATTTGCTTAATTAAAAAATATAATAAATGTAAATTCACATGGGATGCTTTTCAGCAGCAAAGAGGGACTTTACTGCTCTGCTCTTGTCTTAATGGAAGTAGCACAGTCAATTCCCTATGTTTCATGCTGACAATTTACCACATATCTATTGTAACTGTAATTAACAAAATAATTGACTTTTAAATTGTCTTTTACAAGATGTTAAATGTATATTAAAAACAGCATGTGTAATGTTGGCAACTGTACATGCTCCTTTTAAAAGAGCTAGGAATCTAATATTCTACCAGCTCCTAGCTGTGAACAGTCAATATTTTGGGCAGAGAAGACAGAAACTCTTTGAAGGCAATTCTATAAAATTAAGTGTCAATAGGGTGCCCAAAGTAGGTAACTCACTCAGTATACATACAAGTCCCCTTAATGTGGAGACATATGTGAGTGTTTGGAACTGACCTGTGTCCTCCATCTGCTCCTGGATCTTATTGAGCCAATTGGACTTATGCTTATGTAGGCACTGAGCCATCTTCTTAATGGACCTTTATGTGCAGAGGAAGAGATGGGGGAGAGAGGGGTTGAGCCACTGTTAGTTTACAGAGGTCCCTTCTGCCATCTTGCTGAGCCGCTGTGGACTGAGTTATGACAGAGAGTAGTTCCTTCCTTTGTCTATTATGCCCAGTTTCCTGATGTCTTCTGGGGGTCTCTATGCATATAGGGCACAGGGTGGTTCTGCTGGCCTTACAGTGAGCCTGTGACATGGCAACCTGCCTTGCAAGATGCCTCCCCCTCATAGGAATATAATGGATGTCTCTATCATTAGTGTGCGCACCAACAGCACACCTTAGTAAACAGGGCCCTTAAAAAGAAAAAAAATGTTTATCTGTAACCTTTTCCCCCCAGTTACGTTGTAATTACCAACTTTTTAAAAACAGCAAAACTTGTAAACAGCTGCTGTTTCTTTTTTCTTTTGTTTCTAGGGGGGAGGGGGGGGGCTTGTTTTCTTAAAAAGCAAAACAGCTCACCCTGAACTGTTATGATCTCTTGAAAAGCAGGGAGGAACAGCACAGTGGGTTCACACTAGTTCTTTCTGTGGAGGATGGCTTGGAAGGAGAAAGGGGGGTTGAGAGAGGCTGCAGACAAAATTGGGCTGAGGTCTAGGGAAAGGGAGGGGTTTCAGGAGAGACTAGAATGATTGGTCATACACAGAAAAGAACAGTGTGCTCGCAAAGCAAACAGCTCACACAGAGAAGTAACAATCTTTTGGAAAAGGAGGAATGTGAGAGGAGGCTTTGTGCAGGATGATAGTTCTTCCTGTCATTCTTAAAAGCATATCGCCTAACTCAATCCAGCTTAAAATAAGCATAAGGTATCCTTGGCTAGTCTGGGGCTAAAAATGAGAGATAAAAGTTAAGTTGCACACATTCCTCCAAGGCTGGGGGGGTTGATGTCACTTCCCATCATATGACCCTCATCCAAGATGGCGGCTAGTAGTGGAAACAGGAAGTGACGTAGTATGTCCAGTGATAGCTGCCATCTTGGAAAAGGGGCATAGATATGATGTCACTTCCCATTATATCACCAAAAGGGGCAGGGTTTGGGGCAGGTTTATGAAAAAAAGGGTTGGGTTAGGGGTCAGGGCTATGTAAATAAGGTTAGGGGCAGGGTTATACAAAAATGGTGGGGCTGCAATGTCACATCTTATGACATCATCATAGGGGTGGGGTGTGTACAAAATGTTGGCAGGGTGTAGGTAGGGCTTGGATGTGTCCTTGTTTCTGATTGACTGTCAGGACCAGAAATGGGCATGGTCTCCTGTCAAAAATATGCAAATTAGCTTTGACTAAAGCCAGTGAGATACACTACTCACATACATACATACATTATTTTTTTTTGTTTCTTCATACATCTCAATTATCAGCCTCACTTAACTGCAATGAATGGATTAAAAACAGATGACACTGGCGCAGTAAATATAAACCATTAAAAACAACTGTGCATGCTTTCAGCATTAAAGCCATAAGCCTTAGAAAAATAACTGCCATTCAAAATGTATCAAAGTTTTCCAAATATAAATAAAAAAGTGTTCCTGCTGGATCAGTCATCTAGCAAAATCCACTTCCCTTGGGGAAAGCTGTTCAAGAACAAAACGGAAAAATGAAAAAGAAAATCCTGTAGTGAATGTGCTCTTTCTTTCCTGTGAGAGGTGAGTGGGGTTGACAGCCTATGACATCATTATTACTGAACAGTATTCTATCATACGGGTTTCAATTTTTCTAAGAGTCTTACCAATTTACAAAAATAAGCATGGACAAATAATCATAATATATAATGCTCTTAAGGTTAAAATATATTTGTTCTATGAATGAATTGTAAGTCATGCTAAAGAAATAAGGTGGCAATTTTTGGAAAAGGGATATCCAGTTTCTCTAGTAGATAGAGCTTATAAGACAGCACCAGGAACCCCCCCCCCCCTACTCCTCTTAAATTTTAAAAGCGTACCTCCTCGGAGTTCATTCAGGCGGCGTGTGTCGGCAGTGGCAGCGAAGCGCGTGTTCTTCGCTCGGCGCGCCTTCCCTTCTGTCCCTCAAGCTCTGGTCCCACCCATAGGCGGGACCAGAGCTTGAGATACAGAAAGGAAGGCACGCCGAGCGAAGAACACGCGCTTCGCTGCCACTGCCGACACACGCCGCCTGAATGAACTCCGAGGAGGTACGCTTTTAAAATTTAAGAGGAGAAGGGGGGGGGGGGGGAGTTCCTGGTGCTGTCTTATAAGCTCTATCTACTAGAGAAACTGGATATCCCTTTTCCAAAAATTGCCACCTTATTTCTTTAGCATGACTTACAATTCATTCATAGAACAAATATATTTTAACCTTAAGAACTGCCCCACAGAGATATTACCTTCAAATTATATATGATGAAAACTATGATCATTTAATAAATTATTGCTTTACTGCATCCAAAGCTTGTTGATCCACAGGCTGGTCAATATTCAACCAGCAATGGTCAGTGTTTTTTCATTGTTGACTGCTGCTGGCTAGATTAGCCCCAGATATTTAGTGCTGGGCCTTGGCACTGAATATTTGGGGCTAATTTTCCTGATTCTGGCTGACGGGGCTTATGCATGTCCCAGACAATATTCAGCTGCAGACCACATAACGTTTTTGCCTTTTAAAAAAAGTCCCTTTATCATACAGCTCCCCAACAACATCCAAGGACCACAAGGGGCATCAGGTAGTCCTGAGGGGCCTACTTAGATGGTGGGGAAACATTTCAGGAGTGTGGGGGGGGGGGGGGGAGGACTGGTTCATGGCAGCAGGCTGGGGGAAAGGAGGAGGGAGGGAAATGGCTTTGTTTGGAAGCTGTCCCTTCTAGCTTCCCATAGTAAATGATTGTAGTGACCTCCTGCTGCAGCTCATGGCACTACACCTTTGGTAAAAAAAAAAAAAAAAAACCTTCAAATCACAAGTCAGGAACCTTGGAATATAGCTAGACTCAACACTTATGCTGATTCCCCAAAATCCAAGCATCTTTCAAGAGTTGCTTCTATCATTTGTAACAACTACGCTGCTTCTCTCCTTACATTGAGAAGGCAAGTCTTGTCCCAGTTGTGCATGCCATAATAATATCAAGACTGCAATGCATTCTCCACTGGTCTGACTACAACAGGTCTGTACCAGCAACAATTGATTCAGAATGCTATAGCAAGACTAATAGAAGGCTATAAGCAACGTGACCACATCTCACCATTTTTGCAAAAAACTTCACTGGCTGCCAGTACAATACAAGGCTAAATATAACATTCTGTGCTTGATCTTCAAGGCCCTTAAAAGAAATGTCCCAGAATACCTGAAGAACAGCATCTCCCTCTACACACATAAGGTTCTATTGAAAATTCCTTTATAGAGGGGTTTCATACAGATAGGGGCTCATTTTTGAACAAGAGAAACTTCCAAAAAGCAGCAAAAAGAGGCATGTGGACATTTTATTTGCCAAAATGACCAAATTGTTATTTTTTAAACACATTTTAAGACATTTTTCTATGCAGTTCATCGGCAGTGCATCCAAGTCACAAAGGGGCATGTCCAGGGTGTCTTGAGGCGGGATTTGGGTGTTTCCAAAGCTTGAAAGGTTTTCTGCCATAATGGAACAAAATCGTTCAGGGCTACAATTTAGACGATTTGGTCTAGATCTGTTTCAATCATGACTATGTCACAAAAAGGTTCCCTAGATGACCAAATGACCACTACAGGGATTAAAGCATGACCCCCCTTACTCCCATAGTGGACATTGACCTCCACCCCCAAAGATGTGAAAGAAACAGTACATACCAGCCTCTATGGCCAGTCTTATTAGAGCAGCAAGTAGGTCCTTGGAGTAGTCTAGTGGTCAGAATAGTGCACTGTAGAGAAGGAGACCCAGGCCCATATCCCACTCTAACTTTTACACTTGTGATAGAAAGTGTGAGCCCTCCAAAACCCACCAAAGCCCACTGTACCCACATATAGGTGATCCCGCAGCTATAAGGGCTATTATTGTGCAGTACAGTTGGGTGGAATAGGTTTTGGGTGGATTTTGAAGTGCTCAGAATGGGGTCCTTTTACTAAGGTGTGCTGAAAAATGGCTTGCGCTATTGTGTTTTGGACACATGCAGGTCCATTTTTCAGTGAGCCTGCAAAACAGGCTATTTCTTTTTTTGGCTGAAAATGGACGTGTGGCAAAGTGAAAATTAGCATGTGTCCATTTTGGGCCTGAGACCTTACTGCTACCCATTCTCTTAGCAGTAAGGTTTGATGTGCTAACCGGGCGGTAATTGTTAGTGCATGTACAATGACGATTACCGCCCGGTTAGTGCCACACACTGGAAAATAAAATATATTTTCCGGCGCATGTACTTGATGCACGTAAAAAATGAAATTACCACCCAGGCCACCCTGTAGCCGGGCAGTAGTTCTGAATTGGTGCACAATGGGCGCACGTAGGCGCCTATTGGACTCATTTTCAAAAGAGAAGGATGCCCATCTTTCGACACAAATCGGAAGATGGCCTTCCTCCCAAGGTCGTCCAAATTGGTATAATCGAAAGCCGATTTTGGACGTCCCCAACTGTTTTCCATCGCAGGGATGGCCAAAGTTCAAGGGGGCGTATCGGAGGCATAGTGAAGGTAGGACTTGGGCATGCTTAACACATGGACGTCCTCGACCCATAATGGAAAAAAAAGGGCGTCCCTGACGAGCACTTGGACAACTTTACCTGGTCGTGTTTTTCTTACGACCAAGGCACAACAAGGTGGCTGAAATGACCAGATAACCACTGAGATCATGGATGACCTTCCCTTACTCCCCAAGTGGTCACTAACCCCCCTCCCACTCTCAAAAAACATCTTTCAAAATATTTTTTGCCAGCCTTAGGTCCATCACAGCAGTATGCAGGTACCTGGAGCAGTTTTAGTGGGTGCAGTGCCCTTCAGGCAGGTGGACCCAGGTCCACCTCCTCCCTACCTGTTTCGTTTGTGGAGGATACAGTGAGCCCTCCAAAACCTACCAGAAACCCACTGTACCCACATGTAGGTGCCCCCTTCACTCATAAGGGCTATGGTAGTGGTGTACAGTTGTGGGTAGTGGGTTTCAAGGGAGGGGGTTGGGGGCCTCAGCACACAAGGTAAGGGAGCTATGTTCCTGGGAGCATTTTATGAAGTCCACTGCAGTGCCCCCTAGGGTACCTGGTTGGTGTCCTGGCATGTGAGGGGGACCAGTGCACTACAAATGGTGGCTCCTCCCATGACCAAAGGGCTTGCATTTGGTTGTTTCTGAGATGGTTGTCCTTGGTTTCCATTATCGTCAAAAAATCAGAAACGACCAAATCTAGGGATGACTGTCTCTAAGAATGACCTAAATTTCAAGATTTGGGTGACCCCGACCGTATTATCGAAACAAAAGATGGATATCCATCTTGTTTCGATAATATGGGTTTCCCTGCCCTCCATCAGGATATTTTGCGAGGACATCCACAACAAAGCTTGGGCGTCCCTTTCGATTATGCCTCTCCACACGTCTTAGTGAAAGAGCTCCTATATAAGGGGGTAATGATGAGATGTGTACTTGGGACCTTTTATGTGAAGTCCACTGCAGTGCCTCCTAGAGTGCCCAACTGCTTTGCTGGGATGTCTGTGTGCCCAGTTTACTAAGAATGCTGTGTCCTCCTACATCCCAATGTCTTTATTTTGTGTGTTTTCATTTGGACTTTTTTTCTTTCAAAAATGGTCCAAAAAGATAGACATACTGAGCACAACAACATCTATCAAATGGCTATTTCTGAAACAAAAAGATAGACATTTTTTCTGTTGAAAATGGCCACGTTTGCTTCTGGATTTCTGTACATTTTCTACAAAACGTCCAAAGTTGGATTTAGACATCCTGTAAAAAATGCCCCCCACATATAATAATAACTTGTATCAATCTATGGTGCAACTAAATCTTGAGCCTTAATTCTATTCACTTCATCTATAATAAATAAATAAATAAATAAATAAATAAATAAATATATATATATATATATATATATATATATATATATATATATATATATATATATATATATATAAAGAGAGAGAGAGAGAGCTTTTCAGCTTAGAGAAGAGATGGCTAAGAGAAGATATGGAAGAGAACTATTATATTGTTAGTAAGGTAGAATGGGTAGATAGAGAATGGTTGTTGAAAGAATGCTAATTTCAAGATATGAAACATCCAGTAGATAGGCTGAGATTTATGGGCACAAGTTTGTATAAAAGAATATAAGAAATGAGAACTGACTGTTCATCAAAGCAAACCATGGTATTTTTTATTCACAAGCCAGGTTAGGCCACAGAGAGATAAACAAAGATTTCCTGAAAGACAAATATGTAGGCTGCTTAAGATTCAGCCCTCTATAAATATACGAGTGATAGATCAAGCATAAAGCAGCTGAACTATAAAATGTTTATATATCAGGAAAAGAATAATAGGCCATCAAATATAAGAGGTCATATAGGTTTCCACATCACCTATACCTATGTCTGAGCCCTGAATTCATTTCTCTCCCCCCCCCCCCCATGTTTGCTCCTCTCTCTTATCATTTTTAAGATGTACTACATATTATTTTTCTTTTCGTTTTTGCTTTTTGCACTATACACACTATTCTGGCCCTGTAATTCCGACTGTCTCGTTTCCATTCCATCTCAGCTGGGATCCAAGTGTGACAAGTGATAAGTAGTAGTAGTAACATAGTAAGATAGTAAGTGACGGCAGAAAAAGACCTTTACGGTCCATCTAGTCTGCCCAACAAGATAAACTCATATGTGCTATTTGTATACCTGACCTTGATTTGTATATTCTACTTACAAAAAATGGTTTGGAAAACTAAATGCAATGGTGTGTCACCCTGTAACTCTTTAATCCACAATCGGGATCATCACCCATTAATAACAAGGAACCTCAAACCTCCTCATGGAGAACACATTGCTACTAAGGCCCGGCTCACCATTAAAATAAGGAGTAGAGTATTATCACTGGTTCCAGTGAGGAAAAGTGAGGAAAAGAAGAGAAAAAAAACCAACCGCAAAAACTCAAACTTACTTGAGAAAACCGGATGGCATAAAAACTTTTCTTCCCCTCCACTATCTAAAGAGTTAAACTAGGTGCACCACCCCTCCAATAATGTATCCCCCCACAAATACTCATCCATTAATTAAAACCTGGGCCCTTATACTGGAGAAAACCCCCTACTATACAGACTGCAACCTACAACTAGAGGAACACCACGGGATTGTTAAACCCCCATGAAATGTGCGCTGTCTTCGAAAACTGCAGGCTTAATCCACCTACAAAATCTTTGCACACATCAATTTTACCCGTCCTCCTATTCCTCCTATTCACTCCAACAGTCACTTATCTGTATGTCGAAAACTCGGGGCTCAACAGGTTAAATGAATCCAGGCTGATGGTAATCCACTGTGGAGTAGATACTCGACTGTTCAGTTATCTGAAACACCATCCGTGTCTCCCTTCAACAAGTGCGCCTTGTTTCGCCAAAATCCAGGCTGCTTCAGGAAGGTTCCTGTCTCGGATCCTACTGTGGACCTCGTAAAAATAACCGAACTATCTCAAAATTAATCACAGCATGCACTGTCCAAATGATTTGTATATGCCATTTTCAAGAGAAATAATACATGATTTTGGATTATTTGAGCAAGTGCCCCTGGCTTCTGGGAAATAATCTTTTATCAAAAGATTATATAGTTTCAAGTGAAAGAATTTGCCATTGATGTGAGAATAAATCTTTATGGGGTTTTTTTTTATCTTGCTTCACACAAATATTGCTTGACTGCCTTCTACATCTGTGATTCTGGGCTTAAAAGTACCTCAGTTTTGCTCCAGGATAGGGTTGTATGACAAACTAGTCACAGATGCCTTCTAGGGCAACAGAGATCCCCTTCTCACCCACTGTTTTACTATTCCTCTCAAGTTATTGCAATAACAATCCAGAAACTATAAGCCATCACTGGGATCACTACCTTCACACAGCATCAATAATCACAGTTAAACTAGGGTTTGGAAGGCCCAGGTATCATACTGGGTACACTTCCACTTGGCAATTTACATCACTGTCACTGAGTTGAATGAACTATAAACCCCACTTTTCATAGAAAAAGAATTTGGGAAAGCAGACATCTATTTTGGGACCCAGATCCTTTTGTGAAATACATACCAAGATGCTGACATACACCCATGTATTTTCTGGCATATAGAGCAAGAACAGTGATTTTGCAAAAGTATACATGGATAAAAGAAATAACATAACTGCAACTTCCATGTGTAAATGCCACAATTTAAAATTTGTCATCTTTGGAAGGAACAATTAACTAGTAATAGCCAAAACTTTATTGTTTATTTATGGGTTTTTTGGCATACAGAAGAAATGAGGAATTATGGAAAATTACTTTTTTCTAATTTTATTTGTTTTCAAAAACATTACAACAACATAAGATATTGAGAAAGAGTTATCAACCATGATCTGAAATGAGGTTGAGATAACAGAAATAAATAAATAAGCATTTACTCAATTTGAATGCTGTAGAATAAATATACAAAAAAATTATGGAATGATATGCAAATATAAGTACATGTAGATATTTGGAAGCATGGAATAATTGACATAAATTACTCTTACTTCCTCATATAAAAGTCCTGGCCAAAATGAGTACTTTTATGTAACTTATTTGTGCCTCTTTCCATTCTAAAATAGGAAATGCATGTGATGTGGCAGCTTGACCCTTTTCACTATTGTCCTCCACTGCTAGTCAAACGGGATAGCTATGTTAGATCCTGGGGTCTTTTCAGGGATCATAAAGCTCTGATTTGGGGGGAACAGGGTCTCTTCAATGTAGCTGGGTGGGTCTTTTGTGGGGTTTGTTGGCTAGGGACAATCATCTCCATCAGACAATTGTTATCATTTCAATCCTAGGTGAGGTAGAATGGGTGAAGGTTTATCACTGTAAAATACTTTCCCATGGTTCTCTTGGATTTTTACTCTAAGGGTCCTTTTACCAAGCGGCGGGTAAGCCCATGCAGGCTTACCGTTCACTATACAGGAAGTACTGCAGGGCTACCACAGCAGCCCGGCAGTACTTCCTAGCCCTAGCGTGCCATCATTTCCGGCGCTACAAACATTTATTTATTTTTGTACAGCCGCAGTGTACACGGCACTACCCAGTTACTGCCATGTTAACGTGGGAGCCCCTACAAGGGCTCCACCTGAAATGGCCACATGGCAAGTGCTTTTCTTGCCACCCGGTCATTTTCTGCAGGAAAGCGAGACTTCCCTTTTACCAGCTGCTTTAAAAGGGGGCCTCGGCTCGTGTATAAAACATGCACTGATGCCAGCGCTGGACCCCTTTTGCCATATCTTAGTAAAAGGGGCCCTTATTTCTTTGTGGAATATCTCACATTTCGTCTGACGACAACTCCTTCAACTGATTTTCTTTATCAATCATCACCTTTATCTTTTTCATCACTGAAGGCACTTTCACATATCATTGCCCAATAATTTCTTATATCTTTGAGACTAATTTCATTAGATGATGCCATTATTAAGATGGACTTGGGAAAATCTACTGCTCATTTCTAGGATAAGCAGCATAATATCTGTTTTACTGTTTTGGGATCTTGCCAGGTACTTTTGATTTGGATTGGCCACTGTTGGAAACAAGATACTGGGCTTCATGGACCTTCAGTCTGTCCCAGTATGGCAACACTTATGTTCTTAATAGCCATATGGATAATCCTGCTGATTCATTCACTAAAGCGTTTTCTCATATAATTCAATATCTGTAATTTACTCAGCTTATTGCTACATCTACACACTTGGATAGGTCATATACTCAATCTTGTTCTATTTAGTGCTTCTCTGTCCTAACTGGGGGGTCCTTTTACTAAACTGTGGTAAATGAGGGCCTGCAGTAGCATCAACATGTATTTTTGATAAGTGCTGAGGCCCCCTTTTACCACAGTGGGTAAAGGGCTTTCTTTTTTTCTAAAAAGAAATGGCCATGCAGTAAATGAACCATTTGGCATGCAGCCATTTTTGGGGGGAGAACTTGCCACCACCCATTGAGGTGGAAGTAAGGGTTCCCACGCTAACCTGGTGGTAACCAGGCAGTGTGCGGCTCTACCCAATTACTGCCGAGTAAGTACCAGCACTACAAAAATAGAAAATATTTTGAAATGGTGCATGCTGGGGTTGGGAACTACAGCCAGGCTCCTGCAATATCCTGGTGGTAGTTCCAGATTGGTGCGTGGCAAGCCTGTTGCCGTGCACCAACCCTTTAGTAAAAGGGCCTCTGGATAAATTTGCTTTGACATCTTTTACTGTCGACAGATCATGTTCTGGTGAACTTTGTTCTTCAATGTCCTGCACAGCCATTAACAGTTTCATAGAGGCATTCTTCTCATAGAGGCATTCTTCTCAATCAAGAGTTATGTGGAGGGGCATAATCGAACGGAAACACCTATCTCCATGGGCGTTTATCTCCGAGAACGGGTCCGTGAAGGGGCGGGCCGAACAGTATTTTCAAAAAAATGAACGTTTTTGAGCTGGGCGTTTGGTTTTTTTAGCAAAAATGGAAACTAAAAACGCCCAGTTCAAAAACGTCCTAATTTGAGCCATTTGGTCGTGGGAGGGGCCAGGATTGGTAGTACACTGGCCCCCCTGATATGCCGGGAAACCAACTAGGCACACTAGGTCAGTGCGGTGGACTTCAGAAAAAGCTCCCACATGCATAGCTCCCTTACCAGGGTTGCTGAGCTCCCAACCCCCCTCCCCCAAAACCCACTACCCACAAATGTACAACACTACCATAGCTCTTAGGGGTGAAGGGGGCACCTACATGTGGGTACAGTGGGTTTTGGAGGCCTCCCATTTACCAGCACAAGTGTTACAGGTAGGGGGGATGGGCCTGGGTCCACCTGGCTGAAGTGCACTGCGGTATCCACTAAAAGTGCTCCAGGGACCTGCATACACGCAGGCCTCTAGGACTTGTTACTGCTGTATAACATTGGCACACCAGTTTACACCTGAAGACTAATCTCTCTGAAAATGTCCTTTATTGGAATAAGCACGCTTACTCACAGTTAACTGCAGATCAGAGGTTGAGCTGGCAGAATGCTGTACAATGCCCTCTTTCAGCCACATTCAAGGTAAGAACTAAGTTCTCTAACGTGGCTAACACATGGATGGGATCTAAAACTGGCTTACAAAAATGGCCACTACCTAATGGACTACCGGAAACACAACAGGGCACACTCTGACCCAGTAGGCAGGGGGAAAAGCACCATGGGAGAAGAGCCTACCAACTACCAACATCGTGAGACTGTAACACAAGCTAATGAAATCACGGAGCCCAATTCCCTACACCCACCACAATGCAATGCTGATGTGACCCTGTAGTGCACCTGAGAGCCACATCTGACCCAGGAAAAGGCTGTGACAGGATCGAACATATTCTGCTGTCATGAAGGTGGGTACGGCATTTGAGGCTGGCATAGAGGCTGGAAAAAAAGTTTTTAAAGTGGGTTTTTTTGGTGGGAGGGGGTTAGTGACCACTGGGTGAGTCCGGGGAGGTCATCCTCGATTCCCTCCAGTGGTCATCTGGGCAGTTGGGGCACTTTTTTGGGACTTGTTCGTGAAAAAAAAGGGTCCAAAAAAAGTGACCCAAAATCACGGTAAAAACACCTTTTTTTTTTTTAATTATCAGCTAAAGGCGCCCATCTCTCTCCGGCTGATAACCACGCCCCCAGTCCCGCCTCCACCACGCCTCCGACATGCTCCCCGTCAACTTTATTCATTTCCGTGACGGAGTGCAGTTGGAAACACCCAAAATCGGCTTTCGATTATATCGATTTGGGCGCCTTTGCGAGAAAAACGCCCATCTCCCGATTTGGGTCGAAATATAGACTTTTTCTCTTTCGATTATAAGCTGGACAGTCATCTAAAAATGAATTTTGAACAATTTACTTCTCTTCCTCAGGAATAAAAACTTAATATGTGGAATATCTCATTAACCCTTTGATAGAACAGCTCCAATCAAACTGACCCATCATGCCAAAAAGAAAAGTGAACCCTGGCATGATTCTAAATTACCTCTACTTAAAATTCAGTTAGGTCACAAAGAATGCATATGGAGGAAAAATCATACTGCTGATACACTTACAGCTTATAAGCATCTGGCTTCAGTCTATAAAAAGGCATTACAATCAGCTAGGAAAATGTATTTTTTCAGATTTGTATCTACTCAGCTCCTAATTCAGCAAAGTTATTTCAGATTCAGTTCAGCCAGGACTTGGCATTTCATTTTGAGAAGAAAGTACAAAAATTGTTTGTTTGTTTTTTTTTACTTCATCTACCTAGCTTTTATTATCACCACAGACAACGTATTCAACTGAGGGAATATATGATAGAGGTCTACAAATTTCTGAGTGGAATGCAACAGGTATATATAAATTGCTTGTTTACTCTTTCCAAAAACACAAGTACTAGGTTGCATGCAATGACTTACAAAGTAGTACATTTAAATCAAATTGGAGAAAATATTTCTTTACTCAAAGTGTAATTAAACTCTGGCATTCACTGCCAAAGAATGTGGTAAAAACAGTTAGCATAGTGGGATGTGAAGGAGTTTATATTATTATTATTATTATTATTATTATTATTATTATTATTATTATTTATTACATGATGCTGCCACTTCCCCTTAAGTATATTCCTTCAAAGTGCTGGCCACCTTAAAAACCTAGTCCCACCCAAGGGGTATATCCTTCAGTGGAAAGTGCCATTAAATATTACCATAGCATCACTCCTACATATAATAGCTGTTGTGTTCAGTGCAAAAGAAGATAGAAAAAGAAAAATGTAAGCAGATAAAGACCATATGGTCCATTCACACCATCTACTCTCCCTATCACTCCCTTAGAGATCTTAAACTACTTGTCCCAAGATCTCTTGAACTCAGATACTGTTTTCATCTCCACCACTTCTACCAGGAGGCCATTCCACATATTCACATTTGAGTCTATCCCCTTTCACCTTCATCTTATGCCCTCTCTTTCCAGAGCCTCCTTTCATTTGAAAGAGATGCGCCTCCTTTGTATTTATGTTGCATAGGTATTTAAATGTCTCTATCATATCTTCCCTCTCCCGCCTTTCTTGCAAAGTATACATATTGAAATCTTTAAGGCTGTCCCTATATGCTTTATGATGAAGACCACTGACCATTTTATATCTTTTTGAAGGTGTGGTCTCCAAAATTGTACTCAATATTCTAAATGATGTCTCACCAGAGTCTTACAGAGTGGCATCATCACCGCCTTTTTCCTACTGGCCATTCCTCTCCCTATGCATCATATCATCCTTCTAGGTTTTGCTGTGCCCTTTTCTACCTGTTTGGAAAATCATCACATATGATCACACCCAAGCCTTGCTCCTATTTTGTGCACAAAAGTTCTTTACCCTCTAAACTGTACCATTTTCTTGGTTTTTTGCAGCCCAAATGCATGACCCTACATTTTTTAACATTAAATCTAAGCTGACAAATTCCAGACCATCCATCTAGCTTCGCTAAGTCCTTCTTCATGTTATCCACACCATTAGAGGTGTCTACCCTATTGTAGATTTTGATATCATCGGCAAAAAGGCAACCTTTATATTTTGATGCCTTACTTCTGTATTTTCAATATGAGTGATATTTCAGCAGTGGTAGCAGGCTCTTTTGTGAGGTAAGCATGGAAGGAGAAAGAGCAGAACTTTGAGAACCCTGCCAAAATTAAGAACTGAAGAAACAACATTTAGACCAATGGTTCCTCCGTTGTAGTCAACTTTTTTGTATTCATATTCATTAGGGATATCTCGAAAATCTGACTGGCTGGTTGTCCCCCAGGACAGGTTTGAGAACCACTGATTTAGACTATAATCAAAGGCTAAAACTGAAAATATTGTTTTAAGGTACTAGTTTTAAATTAAAAGGAGAACCTTAATCTTAAATTGCCTCATACTACTAGTACCGTGAGGCTGCCACTAGAAGTTGCAGTGACCATTTTTGAAAGGTACCACAATGGACAGGAATGAGTAGACATTGCTCTTGCCTGTAGGACCTCACTAGATCACCAGTACTATAGAAGGTTAGACTGAGGTGTGGGAAAGGGCGGGGGCTTGGTTGGGCCTTCAGGTCATCAGGAGTGGAATGGAAGGAAATCTTCATCATGCGTCTGTTGGGTGGGGGGATCAGAGGTGGTAAGGACACCTGCATCCCTTATGCAGGTCCTGACTGAATGCTGGCTGAGACTCACATAAGCTCTGACAGCCAGCACATTTAGAATTAGCCCTGGATATTCAATACCAGTGTCCAGACATGGCCTGGCATTGAATGTCCAGGGTTTATTCTTTTCACAGCAGTCAGTGATTAAAATACACTGACCACTGTGGGCTGACTATTGATTGGAAAGATCTTTCATTATCTCTAATTCAGGAAGCGGGTAGAACCTTGGCTCTTCTCCTAAGCTTATAATAGAAGAAAGAAGTAATTTGCTAGTCTCACAGACAGACATATCCTAGCTGAGATTATATTCATGCATCTTTCTTACTTCATATACAATTTTCTTTAAGTTAATATCCTTCTTTTCTAGCTAATTCTCTTTTTCTTGTTTCTAGTGATTGGAAAGTACAGTATTTACAAATGTACAGAGCAAGAGTAAAAACTTTGATCTCTCATCAATCAGCACTATCCTTCTGTTCAAGTTTTTTTCTTCTTTTTCATTTTGGCATGCTCTGGTGTATCTTCCAGGACACTGTTTATTGTGAGTAAAACCACTTCTGTTGATCTGTGCTTTTCAACCTTTCCATCAATAATAATAATAATAATAATAATAATAATAATCATCATCATCATCATCATCATCTTCTTCTTCTTCTTCTTCTTCTTCTTTTCTGTTACCTCTTCTACTCCATTCTCTTCAACCACCTCTTCTTCCACCTGATGCTTCTTTTTCTTCTTTGGTTCTGTTTCATCATTGACTGTCTGTGTATTCCACCTCTGCTTATACCTTATGCCATCTAGTAAGATGTTTTATTGTGTATTGTGTCAACATTATAAGTAGAATACTATGTTATAATCTCCTGGATTCTACATAGTGCAACCGGAGTTGCATGCACAACTTAGTTATCTTAACAAGCCAATCAGCATTGATAATTGCCACTTACTACTACTACTACTTAACATTCACAGACAATTATTGACACTAATTGGCATTAATTAGAATTTATGCGCAGAACTTGCTAAACATATTCTGTAAACTTCTGCGCATAAATTCTAAGATGCAGAACTGAAAAGGGGGCATGGATAAGGGTGTGGAATGGGCAGGTCATGGGCATTTCTACAGTCTATGCACACTGATATCTGATCGCAGATATTCAAAAGTTGGGAAGCAAGAGAGAGGTGCTGTTGCTGGGAGATTTCAGTCTGCCGGATGTAGATTGGAAGGTTCTGTCTGCGGAATCGGAAAGAAGTAGAGGGATCGTGGATGCTTTCCAAAGTGTTTTGCTCAGACAAATGGTGATGGAACCCATGAGGGAGGGAGCGACACTGGATCTGGTGCTCACAAATGGGGATAGCGTGTCAAATATCCGAGTGGGTGCCCACCTGGGCAGCAGTGACCATCAAATGGTTTAGTTTGATATAACAGCTAAAGTGAAGAGCGGCCACTCAAAACTCAAAGTCCTGGATTTCAAGCGTACTGACTTTAGTAAAATGGGGGAATACCTGAGGAAGGAGATGATGGGCTGGGAGGAAGTACAAGAAGTGGAAGGACAGTGGTTCAGGCTGAAAGAAGCTATAAATAGGGCCACGAACCTTTATGTAAGGAAAGTAAATAAAAGCAAGAGAAAAAGGAAACCGATATGGTTCTCCAAGCAAGTGGTTGAGAAAATAAAGGCTAAAGAGTTGGCGTTCCAGAAATACAGAAAAACTCAAGAAAAGGAACACATGGAGGAATACGAGATGAAACTGAAAGAAGCCAAGAGAGAGATACGACTGGCAAAAGCGCAAGCGGAAGAACAAATGGCTAGAAATGTAAGGAGGGGTGACAAAAATGTCTTCAGGTATATTAGTGAAAGAAGAATGACTAAAAAGGGAATTGTGAGACTAAAAGATACTGCAAACCGCTATGTGGAAAATGATGAAGTAAAAGCAAATTTGCTAAATAGATACTTTTGTTCTGTTTTCACAGAAGAAAATTCTGGAGAAGGACCGCGATGGACTGGAAATAGTACAAATGAGAATGAATTGGATAGAGCACCGTTCACGTAAGAAAGTGTGTACCAACAACTTGAAAAGCTAAAGGTGGACAAAGCCATGGGACCGGACGGGATCCACCCCAGGATATTGAGGGAGCTCAGAGAGGTTTTGGCGGGTCCTCTTAAAGATTTATTTAATATATCCTTGCAGACGGGAAAGGTTCTGAGGGATTGGAGAACGGCAGAGGTGGTCCCGCTTTACAAAAGTGGTGATAGGGAAGAAGCTGGAAACTACAGGCTGGTAAGCCTCACTTCGGTTATTGGAAAAGTAATGGAAGCGATGCTGAAGGAAAGGATAGTGAATTTCCTGGAAGCCAATAAGTTGCAAGATCCGAGACAACATGGTTTTACCAAAGGGAAATCGTGCCAAACGAATCTCATGGAGTTCTTTGATTGGGTGACAGGAGAATTGAATCAGAGACGAGCTATGGACGTAATCTACTTAGATTTCAGCATAGCTTTTGATACGGTTCCCCACAGGAGGCTCTTAAATAAACTGGATGGGCTGAAGATAGGACCAGAAGTGGTGAACTGGATTAGGAACTGGTTGACAGACAGACGCCAGAGGGTGGTGGTGAATGGAATTCGCTCGGAGGAGGGAAAGGTGAGTAGTGGAGTGCCTCAGGGATCGGAGCTGGGGCCGATTCTGTTCAATATATTTGTGAGTGACATTGCCGAAGGGTTAGAAGGTAAAGTTTGCCTATTTGTGGATGATACTAAGATCTGTAACAGAGTGGACACCCGGGAGGGAGTGGAAAACATGAAAAAGGATCTGAGGAAGCTAGAAGAATGGTCTAAGGTTTGACAATTAAAATTCAATGCGAAGAAATGCAAAGTGATGCACTTAGGGAATAGAAATCCACGGGAGACATATGACATAGGCGGGGAGAGTCTGAAAGGTACGGGCGGAGAGAGGGATCTTGGGGTGATAGTATCTGAGGATTTGAAGGCGACGAAACAGTGTGACAAGACGGTGGCCGTAGCTAGAAGGTTGTTAGGCTGTATAGAGAGAGGTGTGACCAGCAGAAGAAAGGGGGTGTTGATGCCCTTGTATAAGTCATTGGTGAGGCCCCACCTGGAGTATTGTGTTCAGTTTTGGAGGCTGTATCTTGTTAAGGATGTAAAAAGAATTGAAGCGGTGCAAAGAAAAGCTACGATAATGGTATGGGATTTGCGTTACAAGACTTATGAGGAGAGACTTGCTGAACTAAACATGTATACTCTGGAGGAAAGGAGAAACAGGGGTGATATGATACAGATGTTCAAATATTTGAAAGGTATTAATCCGCAAACGAACCTTTTCCAGAGATGGGAAGATGGTAGAACGAGAGGACATGAAATGAGATTGAAGGGGGGTAGAAGTATTTTTTTCATGGAGAGAGTAGTGGATGCTTGGAATGCCCTCCCGCGGGGGGTGGTGGAAATGAAAACGGTAACGGAATTCAAACATGCGTGGGATAAGCATAAAGGAATCCTGTGCCGAAGGAATGAATCCTCAGGAGCTTAGTCAAGTTCGGGAGGCGGGGCTGGTGGTTGGGAGGCGGGGATAGTGCTGGGCAGACTTGTACGGTCTGTGCCAGAGCCGGTGGTTGGGAGGCGGGGCTGGTGGTTGGGAGGCGGGGAAAGTGCTGGGCAGACTTATACAGTCTGTGCCCTGAAGAGCACAGGTACAAATTAAAGTAGGGTATACACAAAAAGTAGCAAATATGAGTTACAGTATCTTGTTGGGCAAACTGGATGGACCGTGCAGGTCTTTTTCTGCCGTCATCTACTATGATATAGAATACACCCTCTCTAGAGGAGATTCTATATATGGCACCTAAAAAATCGGCACTGAAATCAATGCCAACAAAGCATATTTTATAATCGACACTTCGATTTAGGCGCCGATTATGGAATACACTTAGTAGATATTTCAGCACCTAATCCTGGGTGCATCCATTTACAGCAACTAAAACATTACGTAAATCTCGGCATGTAGATTTAGGTGCACGGGACCATATTCTATAACTAGGTACCTAAATTTTGTAACACCCATGAAATGCCCATTTCCCTGCCCATAACCATGCCCCTTTTTGCCTGCACACATTAGAAGTTTGGCGCATATCATTACAGAATACACTTAGTAAGTTGTGCGACTAAATTCTAATCAGTGCCAATTAGTGCTCATTACTGCTTGTTAAGTTACGTGTGGTGTTATAGAATTTGCGCCAATTTTGACACCTAAATCTAAGTGTACTATATAGAATCCGGGGATCTGTGCCTAACTTAGGGGGTCTTTTACTAAGATGCGGTAGCAGTTTTAGCACAAGCTAAAAACCAGCTGGTGCTAAACGCTGAGATGCTTATAGTGAAATAATAGACATCTGAGCATTTAGCACCAGCTGATTTTTAGTGTAAGCTAAAAATGCTAGCACACCTTAGTAAAAGACCTCTCAGTTGCTGGCATTTACACCACATTTTACTTGGCGTAAATACCTGTGCCTAAATTTAGTCATGCGGACAGGTGCTAGGCATATTCTATAAACTGTGCCTAACTTTAGGTGTAGTTTATAGAATAAATCTAGGTGTATATTTTATCAGTGATGATTTTTATGCACCATATATAGAATCTAGTCCAATATGTACTGATATTTGAATGTTTTTCTGCTGAAATTAGACAATATCAGCTGACTATATCTAGATTGTTTTTGTTGTAAATTAATTCTATTAAATAAATAAATTAAGAGATATTAAAGAAGAATTAACATGGTTCATGCAGAGGAAAGGCACTAAAAAGAAGAGGATATTTAAAGGCTGCTGAAGGAAATTGTTCTCACTATTATATATGTAAAAATGATAATGAATGCTGAGTTGGTAGATTAGATTGCTATTTTTGAGAATACAGCCGAGCCAAGTTCAATTTATGTTTGTTTTACTATAATTTGAGAACTTGAGAACTGCTGTGGAGAGCTTTTGTCTTATGAAAGTTTTTTTGCACAAAAACAATAGAAACAAACCAAACAATTTGTTAACACACACCAGGTTAGATTGGGGGTTTTTATGACCGATGATTAAAGTGAGGAACTGTGGTTTGAAAGACTGTGATTTTTTTTAACCAGCTGTTGAGTTGGTGACCACAGCTTTCTTTCCCCCTGTTTATTCCTATTTTGTATGTTCCACCCACGTTGATCAAAGCCCGCTTTTTGTGTTGTTTTGACGATTATACGTGTAATTGAATGAGCTTCCCCTTACTTTTGTTACTTAGGTATTTTTGAGAAGGCAAATATCAAATATCTTTAGCCCTGGCAGAGAGCACTGAGTAGGGTCCTCTATGCTAAAGGAAATGTAATCATTTCAATAGTGGTACTAGACATGCATAGCACTGTACACATTATATGCAGGCACTTTCTCTGTCTATAGTGGACTTACAATCTACCCCCCCCCCCCACCTTTTACAAAGTTACACTTTGAATGGACTGTGTTGGCATTACTGCACCGGCAGCCACTAGTGCAGCTTTGTAAAAGGGGAGGGTGGGGGTAAGTTTTTGTGACTTCCCCAAGGTCACAAGGAGCTGCAGTGGGAAGTGAACCAAGTTTGCCAGGATCAAAGCCTGCTGTAATAACCATTAGACTACTTCTCCACTCCAACTAGAAAGATCAGCATGAAACAGAGATGAGAGATGTTTAGACTCATGCATACTTATGTAGGCAATCTATGAGGCTATTATGCTCAAAGGCAGTAAAGCATCTCTTAGATCAACAAGGCTAAAAAGGAGAGACTCTTATCCATGAAAAGTCAATGATCATTTTCCTCAATGATGAGAGTCGTGAAGGAGCATTGACTTTGTTGAAGACTTAAAGGCCTGATTCACTACGCTTTTTTTCACATAGATGGCATAGGAAAAAGGCTTTTCTTGATAGATGCTGAGTGATTTCTTTTATTTTTTTGAACGAAATTCTTAGGCTTTGAAAATCAAACATATAAATAGCATGCCAACAGTTTAATAAATTGTTTTTAATTATTTACTGACTAGTTATAATAGTTAAATGCCTTTACAAAATATCTCAAAACAAAGGAATATGTCAAGAAAGAAGTTCTCTCTCTATTTACTTTTGCAGCTTTGGATTTTGTAGAAATATTCAGTGCTATCCACGTAAATATGTTGATCTCAGTCAGGCAATTTATGGCAGTAAATTGCTGCCCAGTTAGCACCACACGGCGGAAAATAAAATATATTTTCTGGTGCACTTAGAGGGCGCACGTAAAAATGAAATTATCTCCTGGGCCACGCGGTAGCTGGGTGGTAGTTCTGAATTGGCACGTGTTGGGCACACATGAGGCACCTATGTGGCTTGGTAAAAGGGCCCCGTAAGGGATATTTCTACAAGTGGGTTACTCTTTTTGGTGCCATGAAAAGCGTATTCTGTAACAGCATCTGTGGGTCTGTTTACTAAGCCGCACTAGCGTGACATTGCAGGCACAGCCCATTCAAAGTGAATGATATGTGTCGGCACTAGCACACAGCCAGCTGCGCTAGCAGCTTAGTGAACCCCAGCATAGGGCAACTGAATTCCTTTATAACATACTAGTCCCAACTACTACCTGGGCACCTAAAATCTAGGGGCCTGGTATTCAATTGCAGTATTCAGTGTTTTGCTGATCACCATTGGTGGTAAACCCAGAAATTTAATGCTGGGCCACGTCCAGGCACTGGCATTCAATTTCCAGGTTTTTGGAGCCAGTTAAATGCAATATTCAGCACATCATCGACTATGGGGCACCGCATAAAGGGCTTCTTTTACAAAGCCGCACTAGCGATTCACACGTGGCTTAGTAAAAGAAGGCCAAAGATAGGACTGACTTTCATGTGGTCTTATTTATGCAGTTACCCTAGCTGGTTAACTGCTGAATATCAGAACCTAACCGGCTCTGCCATTAGAATGCCCCCAAAATAACCAGTTTTCAGTACAGTGTTAAGCGGTTATTTTCAGCAGCACTAACCGGTTAAGTGCTGCTAAAAAAATAGTGGTTAGCCCCTAACAGCCATTTCTGGTTGGTTAAATTGCTTTTAACATCAACCCCTACAAATGAATAAAATCCCTGAGAATAATATATTTTGGTCTTGGAGGGCAGTATAGCAGACAAACTCTTCAAAAACAAAATAAGATCAATAGTAGTTCTCAACCTACTATTGTTTGAAATAAATAATTCAATTGATCATTAATGACAATTAAAATGCCATGCCACCCACAAGGTATAGGACACTTTTCACATTTGTATCTAATTTATTATAACCACTGTCTGAGAGTCATGTTTCAGTTATGTAAAACAAATTGGGTTGTGAATCCATATCCATATAATACAGTATGAATTCAATTTTTGGCTTAATAGATATCACATAATTAAATATAGATCAGGCCTTCTCACATTTATTTGATCATTAGTATATGGTACTATGATTACATTACTAATATGCCATTTATGTAGCAGTCTAAACAACAGTTGGGCAAAGGCACAACACGCAGTAGCATTAAAGAAAGAAATGGGGGAACACATAATTATTAAACATCTCAGAAAAATGTTAACAATTCCAAACCTAAGAAGAAAAATCACCAAAACACCTAAATAAACAACTTTAAAATATTGTTTACAGTGTGACCTTCGCTTAAATCAGTGGCATTTACATTCAATTTAAGTCTCATCTTCAATTATGTCTTTATCTATATCTCTATCTATAGCTACACATACAAACAATATATTTGAGGAGGTAGGCAAAATTCAAATTATTCAACTTGTTCACCTGGTTTTATTTTAACAGACCAGCAGATGCAAAAATCATCACATATGGAATAGACAATAAATGTAGGCTAGAATTTTAATACCAACTAAACCATGTTTTATATTGAAATCCATCCCCTGATACACCCCATCTGATCCACTCCCTGAGGTTCCAAACCCCATCTCTCAAGTCATAAACTCTGCCCCCTGGGCATAAATATTTCCTCCCAGAACCCTTCATTCAATGAGGCATGAGTCCCGGTAGAGCACAGTGGTCCATTGGGCCAATCACTGATGCAGCAGTCAGCACTCTAGGATAAATTCACAACTTACCCTTCTTTTTTGGCATCAATAATTACTCCTTAAAGAGTTTCAAAGAGAAAAAATTGAATTGTAGTGTCAAGATGCAGCTTCTTGAGAAAAGGTCAAATAAAGGTTGACTTAAAAGAGGAAGGAAGAGTCTCTAGGGAAAGGCTTTGAGAGGTTATTAGGCTTATTTTCAAAAGAGAAGGGCTCCCATCTTTCTACACAAATTGGGAGATGGGCGTTCTTCTCCCAGGCTCGCCCATATCGGCATAATCGAAAACCCATTTTGGTCGTCCCCAACTGCTTTCCGTCACGGAGATGACCAACATTCACTGGGGCGTGTCGGAAGCATAGCGAAGGCAGGACTGGGGTGTGCCTAACACATGGGCTTCCTCGATCAATAATGGAAAAAAGAAGGGCATCCCTGATGAGCACTTGGGTAACTTTACTTGGTCCATTTTTTCTTATGACCAAGCCTCAAAAAGGTGCCCGAACTGACCAGATAACCACCGGAGGGAATTGGGGGATGACCTCTCCTTACTCCCCCAGTGGTCACTAACTCCCTCTCACCCTAAAAAAAACCCTTTTTAAATAATTTTTGCCAGCATCTATGCCAGCCAAAAATGTCATACCCAGCTTCATGACAGCAGTATGCAGGACCCTAGAGCAGTTTTAGTGGGTGCAGTGCACTTCAGGCAGGCGGACCTAGGCCTATGCCCCCCTACCTGTTACACTTGTGGTGGTAAATGTGAGCCCTTCAAAACCGACCAGAAACTCATTGTACCCACATGTAGGTGCCCCCCTTCACTCCTTAGGGCTATGGTAGTAGTGTACAGTTGTGGGGATTGGGTTTGGGGGGGGTTTGGGGGCTCAGCACAAAAGGTAACGGAGCTATGCACCTGGGAACAATTTGTGAAGTCCACTGCAGTGCCCCCTAGGGTGCCCGGTTGGTGTCCTGACATGTGAGGGGACAGTGCACTGTGAATGCTGACTCCTCCCATGACCAAATGGCTTGGATTTGGTCATTTCTGAGATGGGCGTCCTCGGTTTCCATTATCGTCGAAAATCGGGGACGACCATCTCTAAGGACGACCATCTCTAAGGTCGATCTAAATTTCGCATTTGGGTGTCCCTGACCGTATTATTGAAATGAAAGATGGATGCCCATTTTGTTTTGATAATACGGGTTTTCCCGCCCCTTCGCTGGGACTTCCAGCGAGGATGTCCTCAGGAAAATGTGGGCGCCCCTTTCGATTATGCCCCTCCACGAGGGGCATTTTCGATATGATGTCTAAATCGAACTTTGAACGTTTTGCTTAAAATGTCCAAAAATCAAGTGAACATGACCATTATCAAACATGAAAAATATCTATCTTTTGTTTCGAAAATGGTCATTTTCTAGATGTTTTTAGACATTTTGTGCTCAGTCACCCCAATACTCAGCACTATTAAACCGGTCAGAATGGTTGCTGATTGGTTAAATGGCATTTAACCGGCTATCCGCCAATATTTAGGAAGGGATAACTGGTTATCCCCTGCTAAATATTCCCAGTTAGTGGCTAGCAGCTAGCTATCCGGCAATTTTTAAACCGGCCAAAAGTAAACAGGATATTTTGTGCCAATCTCCAGAAATGGCCCAGCATTGAATATCCAGGGTTAGCACTGACTGCAGGAGTTAGCCAAATAGGCTGTGTCAGAGGCAAAATTTGTACAATGGTGTCGCAAGTGAGTGATCAAATAAAATTACAAATCACTGTGCGTATTAGTTAAATAAGGCAGATAAATGCTGAAAGAATTGCTATAAGTCAATTTCACCGTGATAGATAGTTCTAGAGCAGGGTTGTCCAACCTTGGTCCTTGAGGGCTGAAATCCAGTTTGGTTTTCAGGATTTCCCCAATCAATATGCATTCAAATTAACCTGGGTAAACTGTAATTCATTATAGTTCACATTCATCAATAAATATAACCATCATTTATCAAATAATGCATATTTACCTTTATTTCTCATTATTTTTATCAAAAACCTTTACATCTCCTTCCGTATTGCCAAACAATGATCTCATACACAATCATAAACCCATTAATAGTCCAAAGATATAGAAGAAGACAACATAAGTAGTATATGTTCGAAGAGACTTACAATAAAAATCCTCCTTAATGATTGATTCCATTCTACATCTAAACCAACTAATACTGATCCCTTCTAATTTGATTATGTTAATCACATTATCACTGTTGGCTATTATATCTTACCTGTTTTATTTTGTGTTATGTAAATAATTCTACTGACCTATCTACCTAATTTCTTACATAGTAATATGTTAAATTAGAGCATACCTCTTACTCTGTTTATGATTATGCCTTTTGCAACATAGTGTAAGCCACATTGAGCCTGCAAATAGATGGGAAAATGTGTGGTACAAATGCAGCAAATAAATAAATAAATAAATAAATAAATAAATAAATAAATATGGCATACTAGATGAAACCATTCATTGAAGGGCCCTTTTACAATGCAGGCTTATCGCTTGCTAAAAGGGAAGTACAACCGGGCTACCACAGCAGCCCGGCAGTAGCTCCCACCCCCAGTGTGTGCCACTTCTGGCGCTACAAAAATATTTTCATTTCTGTAGTGCCAGTGTGTACCTGACTGTATTCAGGCAGAAGAAAGAATGGAAGAATTGATGACAAAAATTTGCATATTAGGATTCAGTGTTATCTGAAACAGCCAGTAAAGACTTTTTCAGAGTCTTTAAGGATACAAACTGACTCAATGAACGGTTTGATCTTATATGGCATATACTGATTAAGTTGTCTTCTATATATTTGTATTATTAATAGGTTGATGATTCTATTGGAGTATTTAAAAGGATTTGTCTGATAATACTGTGGCAAGATCATTGTATGCTGTAAAGCAGTACACAAGGAATTTTTTTTTAGTTTTTGATAGGTAATAATAGAAATAAATCAAATCATTGAAAAGAAAATAAGATGATACCTTTTTTATTGGACTAACAATACATTTTTTTTCAATTAGCTTTCGAAGGTAACCCTTCTTCAGATCAGAAATAAGCAAATATTGACAAATATCAGAATATATAAGTGAAACACAAAAGCATTCCAATGACAGTCTCACAGGAAGAGGGTGGGGTGAGAGACAGGAAACTGGATGGGTGAGAGACAAGGAGAGAGATGAATGGCTGATAAGAGGGTGACAAAGCAGTATAATTGTATGGCTTATAGTGGAATAAAAGCCCAGATCTTTGTTAAGTCCTGTCTGGAGGGTGTCAAAACGCCTGTCTGGAGAAAGGCCTGTCGCTCAGTTCCCTTAAAGTCCAGGTTGCGGCTCTGGCTTGCTTCAGGGGTCACCTGAAGAGTGCTTCCCTGGCCTCGCAGCCAGATGTGGTGCACTTTCTCAAGGGAGTTAATCACCTACGCCCTCCTCTGCGCTCGGTGGTGCCTGCGTGGAATCTCAATCTGGTGCTAAGAGCCTTGCAGAAGCCGCCTTTTGAACCCTTGTCGAGGGCATCTCTGAAACACCTGACGTTGAAAGCAGTCTTTTTGGTGGCTATCACTTCAGCCAAACGAGTTTCCGAGCTCCAGGCGCTATCATGTCGGGAACCCTTCCTGCAGTTCACTGAGGCAGGAGTGTCTATTTGCACAGTGCCTTCCTTCCTGCCCAAGATTGTTTCTTGTTTCCATGTGAATCAGCAGCTCTGCCTACAAGATTGTTTCTCGTTTCCATGTGAATCAGCAGCTCTGCCTACCCTCCTTTCGTAGGGAGGACTACCCAGAGGAGTACTCTGCTCTCAAATATCTAGATGTGAGACGAGTCATCATCAGATACTTGGAAGTGACCAATGATTTCCGGAAGTCGGATCATCTGTTTGTGCTGTTCGCAGGTCCTCGTAAGGGTCTGCAGGCATCCTAGCCTACAGTGGCACGATGGGTCAAGGAAACCATTGCAGCGGCTTATGTGGCCGCGGGGAAGGTGCCGCCTATCCAGCTGAAGGCTCACTCCACTAGAGCACAGGCGGCCTCGATGGCAGAGGCTGGGTCCGTCTCCTTGGAAGAGATTTGTAAGGCGGCAACTTGGGTGTCGGCTCATACCTTCTCCAGGCATTACCGCTTGACTGTGGCTGCTTGGGCGGAGGCCCGGTTTGGAGCTTCAGTGTTGCGGTCAGGGATTTCTATGTCCCGCCCTGGGTGAGTACTGCTTCGGTACATCCCACCAGTCTATGGATTGATCAGCATGATGATATGGAAGGTAAAATTATGTATCATACCTGATAATTTTCTTTCCATTAATCATAGCTGATCAATCCATAGCCCCTCCCAGATATCTGTACTGTTTATATTCTGGTTGCATTTCAGGTTCAAGTTTAGTCTTCAGTTCCTGTTCAGGAGGACTTTGTGTTCAAGTTTTTTCAATTGGATTCTTCAGGAGTTGAGACGATTTTGTGTTACAGTGAGCTGCTGCATTCCTCTCTCCTCCATTTTACGGGGCTAGATTGAGACCTAAATTCTGCAGGCGCTCCCTCCCGCTTCGTGCGGCTGTAGGGCAGCTTTGTACCCCTCCCGCTTCGGCGGTGTTGGGGTCAGTCAGCTTCTCCTGCGGTTGCGGTTGCAGGATAAGCCAGATCCCCCCGCATCGGCGGGTGTGGTGTCCCTCCCCCGCTCCGCGGGGATGAGCTGGACAGATTCCCCTCCCCCACTTGTGTGGGGATGAGCTGGGTTGATTCCCCTCCCCCGTTTCGGCGGTGGTGAGCTGGGCAGAGTGTCCCTTTGTGGGTGTAATTCTCTAAGTGCTGAGTCCTGCGGATGGAGCTTTGATATCGACATACTGAGGAGTTTCCGGCAGCGCATGACCACATATAGGGAGGCAAAAGGATTGCTCTCTATCTCCACCTGCTGGTAGATGGACACAACCCACCAGTCTATGGTTTGATCAGCTATGATTAATGGAAAGAAAATTATCAGGTATGATACATAATTTTACCTTACTAAAGTCTCCAATGACCTATTACTGGCTAAATCCAGAGGTCTCTATTCCATTCTCATTCTTCTTGATCTTTCCGCTGCTTTTGACACTGTCGATCACAGCATACTCCTCGATACCCTGTCCTCACTTGGATTCCAGGGCTCTGTCCTTTCCTGGTTCTCTTCCTACCTCTCCCTCTGCACCTTCAGTGTTCACTCTGGTGGATCCTCTTCTACTTCTATCCCTCTGCCTGTCGGCGTACCTCAGGGTTCTGTTCTTGGTCCCCTCCTCTTTTCTATCTACTACTTCTTCCCTTGGTTCATTAATCTCATCCCATGGCTTTTCCTACCATCTCTATGCTGATGACTCCCAAATCTACCTTTCTATCCCTGATATCTCACCTTGCATCCAAACCAAAGTTTCAGCGTGCTTGTCTGACATTGCTGTCTGGATGTCTCAACGCCACCTGAAATTAAACATGACCAAAACCGAGCTTCTCATTTCACCCCCCCCCCCAAACCCACCTCCCCACTACCCCCGTTTTCTATTTCTGTTGATGTCTCTCTCATTCTCCCTGTCTCCTCAGCTCAAAACCTTGGGGTCATCTTTGACTCTTCTCTCTCCTTCTCTGCTCATATTCAGCAGATCGCCAAGACCTGTCCTTTCTTTCTTTACAACATCCATAAAATCCACCCCTTTCTTTCCGAGCATTCTACCAAAACCCTCATCCACACCCTTGTCACCTCTCGTTTAGACTACTGCAATCTGCTTCTTGCTTGGCCTCCCACTTAGTCACCTCTCCCCTCTCCAATCGGTTCAAAACTCTGCTGCCCGTCTCATCTTCCGCCAGGGTTGCTTTACTCATACTACCCCTCTCCTCAAGTCACTTCACTGGCTCCCTATCCGTTTTTGCATCCTGTTCAAACTTCTTCTACTAACCTATAAATGTATTCGTCCTTCCCTACACCCCTTCCTGCGTACTCCGCTCCATGGATAAATCCTTCTTATCTGTTCCCTTCTCCACTACTGCCGACTCCAGACTTCGCAACTTCTCTCTCGCTGCACCCTATGACTGGAATAAACTTCCTGAGCCCCTACGTCTTGCCCCATCCTTGGCCACCTTTAAATCTAGACTGAAAGCCGACCTCTTTAACATTGCTTTTGACTCGTAACCACTTGTAACCACTTGCCTCCACCTACCCTCCTTCCTGTACACATTAATTGATTTGATTTGCTTACTTTATTTTTTGTCTATTAGATTGTAAGCTCTTTGAGCAGGGACTCTCTTTCTTCTATGTTTGTGCAGCGCTGTGTATGCCTTGTAGCGCTATAGAAATGCTAAATAGTAGTAGTAGTAATGTTCCTGGATTATCTTTTTGATAAAATAATGAGAAATAAAGGCAATGAATATACATGAGATCTATTTGCATGCATTGCCTCCATTGTATGCAAACAGATCTCATGCATATTCATTGGGGAAATCCTGAAACCTCGACCTGGCGAGGGTAGAGGTCGGACACCCCTGTTCTAGATTGAAGCACACTTTAAATTTCCCCCCTCTAGGTATGTAGTATTGTCTCTTTGCATTCTCATTTGTACAGCTGTGTACACTTACCAATAAGCACAGTGATTTGTAATTTTATTTGATCACTCGCAACACCATTGCACATATTTTGCCTCTGACGCAGCCTATTTGGTGAAACGTGGTTATGTCATGCACAAGTATCTATTTAGTTAAATTATAGTCCTTGTTTCTACTTTCTACACTTATGGTCTGCTGTTTGTTCTGCTTCTTGTATGTACTATGCAAAGTGCTTTGGTTATACTTCAGAAAGACAGTATATCAAGAATCAAACACACACATCACACCTGTAGACTTCAGTAAAACCAGTTTTAAATTAGTGATATACCTACTATAAAAATTACATTTTTGGTTTCAGTTATTTTAAATATTTCCAAATAGTATTGTTGGCTAGCCTATATCATTAAGAACATTTTCTAGCATCTGAAGTGTCTAGACATAACCATGCTTACAATCTCCCTCTCTCTCTCTCTCTCTCTGGCCTCTTTCTCATTTACAAAGCTGTCAGGAGAGTATAGATTAGGTCAGGCTTGGTAGAGATGGAGAACAGATCTGTCTAGCTATAATAGAGAATATCGTGCTCTTACTTGCTTTACAATCAGGTCACTTCAAGCAGCAGCTTGTGAAAGTAGAAAGAGCTTCAGATTTAACACTCCCACTAGACATCACCTGAATTTGCATCACAGATTTCCAATACTCTTACTAGCAGGTTGATGTGACCTTCAAGTTCACCTTTTGGTTTCATCTTTCTGTTTCTTAAAGAGCTATTGACCTATACATATTAAAATGGGAGGGAAAATGTGGTGCTTTAGCAAACACAATTAAGTATACAGTCATATCTTAACCTAATATTGTTTCTCTGATAGTGTATTGTGCATTAATAGTTATTTGATTAAATTTAAACTGTATTATCCTACTAAGGCTTCTGAAAACCTATAAAGATGCATAGTTCATAGACACACTATTATTTCCTTTATGGAATACTAGAATAACTGGGTAAATACATGTATGTGTTTAGGCACAAGCCCACGTAACAGCAATAGAGCTGATGTAAATGTTTGCACCTAGATTCAGGACATAAAGGAATACCTCTGAGTTCCGTTTGTCAGTATGCCCCTGCCTATGCTCCACATAAACTCCATCCATGTGAATGCCTACTTTAAAAGTACATGTTATTGAAGATAAGCGCATACTTACAGAATAGTACATACCTAGATTTTTGTCATTTATTCACATAGATGACTAGAATATTGGTGTTTACATGCATACATGTCTCCTTATAGAATTACATATACCTAAAAATCGGTGTTGAAAAAAATGCTTACGTGCTATTCTATAAGCCGCGTATATAGTTAGGCATAGTTTATAAAATAGTGCTTAAGTCCTGGGGGATCATGCAAAAACGTAGGTATGTCTATTTGCACTAATGAAAAAATGATGCAAATGCCCCCACCCAAATTTACATGCGTAACCTCCTTATTCTATAATTTTGTGTGTAACTCAATGCCACACCAATGATCCGCCTCAAACTACCCATGACCCTTCCATTTCCACACCCCCTTTCTCAGGACATGCGCAGATCATGTACCTAAATTTATATGTGGACATCTTAATTGATTCCAATTAGCACCCAAAATTGCTTGTTAAAAAGTCAATTATTGGCACTAATTGGCTCATTAATCAATGAAATTGCATGCACAAATTGGGTACATGCCCAAATTTGTGTACACAAATTTGGTGACTTTTAAAGAAGTAGGGGGATGGTTCTTCATTCCTATATGGAATTCTATTTGAAATAAACCCCAATATTGCCAGATACTGTAATGCATTTGAAGGTCCATTCTATAATCTATGCCTGCCTTGCAAGTTTAAATGGCTGCAGTAGCAACTGTCTATCAATGTATTTTGCTCTTCTATAGGCTGACTTAACTACTTTCTTGGGATATCCTCTTTCGAGGAGGATACAAACAAATGGATCACTTTGAGACTTCAGTGTATAAAAAGAATACAGATAGAAATACACTGTTATACTACACTAGTTGTCATCCAAAACCTTTAAAGAACAACCTACCATTTGCTCAGTTCTTAAGGTATCGGAGAATTTGCTCCAGTAAAAATGATTTTCGTCGTCAAGCGCGAAAATTACAAGAAAGCCTCCTCGAAAGAGGATATCCCAAGAAAGTAGTTAAGTCAGCCTATAGAAGAGCAAAATACATTGATAGACAGTTGCTACTGCAGCCAGCAGAAAGAGAAGAGGATCAGGATGGAACTGTATACACTTATGTTTTAAAACACACTTTGCAAGCGAATAATGTCTCCAACATTATTAGGAGACATAGGAACATCGTTCAGACCTTACCTCAATTTGCGAAATCTGCAGTGAGAATGGCTTATAGCAGAGGAAATAATTTAAAGGAGCTTTTATGCTCGTCATGATCAAACTCCCAGAGTAATATGACTTTTAATGGACACAAAAAGTGTGGTGATTGTTTGATGTGTTCCATTATGGTTGAAACAAGAGAATTTGTCAACCCCACTACGGGACAAAGATATGCTCTATATACTAATACCACATGTAAATCCATGGGAGTCGTTTATTGTATTCAGTGCCCATGCAGGAAGATCTATGTTGGTCAGACCATTCGACAGTTATATGTCCGTCTCATAGAGCACAAAAGTGTTATTTCAACAAAGAAGACTACGTCCCCTCTGGCAATACATTGCAATGAATTTTCTCACAGCTTTAACATGCTCAGATGTTTAGTTTTACAACAAGTTGACTGGCGTTTACAGGGAGAAGAAGCCCGATTGTGGCTGTTAAGAAAAGAACAGCAATGGATTTTTCGACTAAAATCAATGAATCCCGTGGGCTTGAATGGGAAGATTGAATGGATGCATTTTCTTTAATATATGAAAGAGATTTAGATTTTGATTTTCACTCACCAATGGGGTATGCCTTTTTGCAGCCTGAAGAATTGTGATTGGACACTGACGACAGCGTGTGACGTCACAATTTGCATTTATAGGACCGCCATGTTTAAACATTCTTGCCCTTCATGCTACCGTCGGCATTTTTTGAACGGATTGTAAGCAGAGTCAGTATTAAATAAACTGTTGTTGTAGAAAGTTTATAAGGATTTAAATTTTTTTCTCCTCCTTATGCATAGGATTTATGACCGAAGAATTGGGTGATTGCATGGCTGTGGTCCTGAAGCAGCGGAATGTGAAACGGGTCCGTTGACCACAGTTAAATCACGGTCTGGGAGGAGAAAGCCTGCAGTCAGCTGAAGTTAAGTTAAAAAGTTTTATATAGTACACTCGGCAGAGCGGCTTTGTTATAGAGCATTAAGAAAAATAACTTTCAAAAAATGTTTTAAAAAAATAGGAGGTTTATATAAACACCCGTGATGATGAAGCTGTAGCCTTTACCCCATTTTTTATCTGTGGGAGGGGGCTTGTTCTTGAGGCGATTTCCTCCTTTAATTGAAGAACTCTGACTTGCACTTTGATAACTGTGTTCTGTATTTATAAGTACAGTGAATGAATGGAACCAGTTTCCTTTTGATATATTTTTAGTTTATAACTAAAATAAATATTACATATCTTGATTGTTTTGTTGTTTTAATGTCATTATATGTTTTATTATTATTGTTCTCATTTTTTTTGCTTAGTGTTATATTTAATTTTGTAGACTCCTGAAGAAGGCAATACGGTGCCGAAACACAGCTGTGTTGAGTCATATATTTGTTTGATGTTACCAATTAACTATTTTGAATCGCACGTCCGTCTCTGCGTTTGGAAAGAGCCTACCTTCCCCACTCCTTCTCTGCTGTTCCATCAGATGTTTACACATACCCATATAAGTGCTAGCAAGGCACCTACTACTACTACTTATCACTTCTATAGCACTACAAGGCATACGCAGCGCTGTACACCATACACGAAAAGACAGTTCCTGCTCAAAGAACTCACAATCTAAATAAGACAGGTAAACAGACAGGATAACTAAGAGGTAAGGGAATAAAGAGGTGGGGATAAAAGGACAGGGTAAGTGAGTAGTGGTTAGGAGTCAAAAGCAGTGTCAAAGAGGAGGTCACTTGAATGGGCTGTGTTGGCATTTCCACGCAGTATCTGCTAGTGCGGCTTAGTAAACTGGAGGGTAGGAGTTTAAAATAAAGAGAATAGTAAACATCTACCTGATTCTCTTTAGTGCCTAAATCCTATTCTTGTATATATTTCTATTAACTTGTTATAAACTTGATGAGGGAGGACAGAATTTTGTAGATTCCTAGCTGAACTAAGTAGCTGGTCCGAGTTAAGTTGCCACTGACTGCATACCCAGGTACGTTGTAAAACTATTACTGAATTCAGGAAGAGGAGCTGATCATTTTTTATAACCTAGGCCGCCTAATCAATCCCTTCTCCTATTCTGCATCATTAAAATTACTGTAAACCACTTAGGGCCCTGTTTACAATGGCATGCTAGCATTTTTAGTACATCCTAACCATCTAGATGCCCATAATATTCCTATGGGCATCTACTCGGTTAGCGCACTCTGATTTTTAGTGCAAGCTATAAACTCTAGCGCACCTTTGTAAACAAGGTCCTTAGATAATTATTTTTATTTGTGATATATCAAGTAAAAATGACATGTGGAAGTCAGGCTTTTACTGCACATTAGTTTACTGTGGGACTCGGGAGTCATTAACTTACAATATCTCAATACTACATTTTAGTGACTCCCACAGAGCATGAATAATGAAATTTGTAATTGACCTCACAAGTCACATTATTCATGCTGCCCAGGAACATCGGGCTGCTAACCGTTCAAATCCCTGGTAATTAGGGTTTCATAGCAGGAGTGATCTCCAGTCATTCCAACCCCTGCAGGAACTAGGTTCAAAATTATACCAGTTCCCCTAGGGGTAGTCTCATGATACTACTGCTGAGGGTCAAGCTGCTATATAAGGGCACTGAATATCGATCTCTATGTTTTTTGATCATTAGGACTTTTTGTAAAGCCCTCTAATAGTTTCTAGAAAAGGGTAGTATAGCAAGTTGACAAATAAACATAAATGTAAACTCCCTAGTATAAGTAAATTCTAGTAGCTTAAAAAAATGTAGCTTTTTAAATTTAATAACTCAAAAGAATAGATTTCCGAAGACCTGAAAAATGATAGATCAATAATATTCCTAAATTGTTCACCCCAGCAAAGTTTACCAATAAACATTCAATCTCTTCAAATTGTGGTAGGGGCATTTGAATAGAAGGCATGATAATTTTAAAAACAAGCCCAACCCTTCACTCAACTTTCCATCCATTGGTTGGCGTAAGAACAATGTGAGGGCCCTATATATTAAAGATCTTCTTTTTGAATATGCAGTTTTTGGCCTGATTATAAGGTTACCAATGTAAAGATTGACCACTTGACCAGGTCAGATCATTTTCAGATTTTATTTTTATTTTTTCTACTTTTGGTCAAGCTATTTCAGGCATTTTCCTATTGCCCATATAGAGATAGAAAAGCAATGACCCCAGGGAAGTTTCTGGAAGATTTTTAGGTTATTAAACCAGATTTTGAAGGTCCTATTCTAGGATTATCCAATCTTTCTAATTTGGTAGTGATCATCATGCTATACGTTACCAGTGCACTATTGGAAGCTTACAGCATGTCTATCCTTTTCAATTGACCTTTTAAAATTCTATTATGATGTCTCAATTCCTTTTCCAAATCTTCATTATTGTTTCTTCTGAAATTTTGAATAGCTGGGACAGCAACCTCTGTTTTAGCAATTTTTTGCCAGATCTAAAGATTAGTAACTTTGCCTAGAGGGATCAGTGACGGGGGGCCCTCAAAGCCTGAGCTGCAAGAAAAAAAATCACCAACTTTAGGAAAGATTTAACAGAAACAGTCCTAGGATGTAATGTGGCTAAACTGTTCCCATCACCAGGAGAAACTGCTGAAGAAACAAGCAAAAAACTTGATTACAGATACAGCAGCAACTTGTCCAGTGCCTCTTTTGGCTCCTTGATTCTTGAGAGAGATCAAATTCCTGACAGCATCTGGGAGCAAATTTAGGGGTCCTTTTACTAAGGTGCGCTGAAAAGTGGACTGCAGTAGTGTAGATGTGTGTTTTGGGCATGCGCAAAACGATTTTTTAGCTCACCTACAAAAAAATGCCTTTTTTGCCAAAAATGAACGTGCGGTAAAATGAAAATTGCCGCGCGTCCATTTTGGGTCTGAGACCTTACCGCCAGCCATTGACCTAGCGGTAAGGTCTCACGCTGTAACCAGGCGGTAATGGAAAATAAAATATATTTTTTCAGATGCATGTAGCGGTCGCACGCTAAAATTGAAATTACCGCAAGGGCCATGTGGTGACCGAGTGGTAACTCAAATTTGGCACAAGTTGGGTGTGTGTAGGCGCCTACAAAGCTTAGTAAAAGTGCCCCCCAGTGAGTGAAGGATGGTGCTCAAAATCAGTTTGAATATCACAAGATCTAATTTATCTTTTGCTTTTTAAGTCTGAGAAACAAAAGAATCCATCAGGTTTTGAAGAGTAGAATCCTGTGATGCCCCCTACTCTCTAGTCTTCCCTTTTCTCTTCTTCAATCTGTACTAGCACAGTACACAACCATACTTTAATCTAATCAGTGAGGAAAGGGGGCGTTATCTTCAATAATCACAAAAAAGGGCTTGAAACTGCCCATACCCTGCGCCAATACCTCTGAATAACCTATGTTTTTGAGGAGGCCTTGATATTTAGAGTGTCAAACCTAGACAAGAGCATCTGGTAGGCTATGCAAAGCCATGATAAAGAGTTGCACCCAAAACATTAGCGTTTTTAAAATTTGAAATAGAGCTGTGTCCAGATTTTGTTGTGTTCAAGAGTGAATGTCACCAACAAAACCCCTTTAGCCTGTAGCTCGAGCTGGAAATCTTCAAAAACCTCCATCCCTCTTACGTGTCTGTCTGTCTGCTAGAGTGCTTAGGTCAATAGGGCAGGAAGCATTGTTCCCTCTAAGCTGAGTAGGAATCCTCCAGTTACAGTTCTGCCAGTAGGTCTCACTATCAGTGACGTTCCTAGGGTGACTGACACCCGGGGCGGATTGCCGATGCGCCCCCCCCCCCCCCCGGGTGCAGTGTGTAACACTAGCAGCAATGCAGTTGGAGGACTCCTGCTCATCTTAGGGGGAACAATATTTTTAGAAAGAGTAACCAAAATATTCTCCAATTGGTCTCTACCCATTCCCTACCCCATTCCATATTTGCCAGTTAAAGCAGGAGATAGTGCACCCTTTGGGATTTATTCTATAAGGAACACATAAATTTAGGAAGCAAGTGCTCATGTAAATGTTAATATTCTAATCATTTTCACACACATGTGAATACATAACCACATAAACGACAATAATCTGCTTACATGCTATTTTGCAAGTACTGTGTTTTGCCTTCTGTTTTGACATGGAAAAATTCCCCTACGGATGTGCATTACATTTTACTGCATAAAAATAGATTTATCAGTTTTCTTTATTATCTCCGTAAATGGATGATACTGCCAAATACATTTTTCTTCACAGGACTGGACTTGTGAGAGGCCTTAACATCTTTACAGTTAAAGGAGTAGCTCTCAGTCTGAGCTCAGAGGCCTCTTTTCCCCTATTTCCAGAGGCATATGGGCAATTCAGAGATCATGGAAAAGTCATTGCATTGCAGGAAACAACTTTTCTCTTATGTATCTGACCACAGCAGTACAGAGCAGTCAAAATGAGTGTGGCTATCTCTTACCTCCTGCTTGCATGCCCAGTGAAGAAAAAAGGAGGGGCTGTCTTGTTGTTTCTTCCTCTTCAACCCAAAAAGGAAAAGGTTGTTAAAGAGAAAAGCCACTTGCCCTACTGCAACCAAGGAGTGAGGAGAGACAGAGAAGGCAAACCAGAAAAGTTTTCAACATTTACAGAATGCACAAACACAATATTTTCAAGGAGCAGAGGTACAGTTTCTCTACCAGAAAGGTCAAAAATAAGTGACATTTTATTATATTGATATATTTCCAATGTTTATGATGAGTGCAGCTCTTATTTAGAATTCTTTTATGGTTTTATTTCTACTGGAAATGCTGTAGAATTTAGATGGTATAAATAAGTTCATTTATATACTAATGGTGATAAATAGAGTAATGTGCCTTTGACATACAGTATAGCTGATCAGATTATCCATGCCTTTTTACATCTTTCTTCTGCAGGGGATATGCTTAAGAATGAGTACCTGCATATTATGATTTCATTTGCCGTTTAGTATTCACCAAGGCTTGCAGAGTACACATAAATAAATACGTTGCCATATCCCATTTTATCTAGTCTATAAATTTAATATGAAGTTCTGTATGATCTTACTACTTTTTCTACATTAAAAAGAGAGAAAACAGCATTTTAAACTGTCTTCATCCAAAGGAGATATAAGAAAAGAAAAACAAATTAATAGTCAAGTAAACATGAAATCCCACCAAACCTAACATAAAATGTTATAGCTATTCTCATCAACTTCACCATCTCGGTTTCTTAAGAAAATAAGAATACTAGGTCACACCAATGGTCCATCTAGCCCAGTATCCTGTTTCCAACAGTGGCCAATTCAGGTCACAAGTACCTGCCAGAATCCCAAATAGTGGGAAGATTCCATGCTACTGATCCCAGGGCAAGCAGTACATTCCCCCATGTCTATCTTAATAGCAGACTATGGACTTTTCCTCCAGAAACTTGTCCAAACCTTTTTTAAAATCCAGATATGCTAACTGCTTTTACCACATCCTCTGGCAATGAATTCCAGAGCTGAACTATTCATTGAGTAAAAAATATTTCCTCCTATTTATTTTAAAAAGTATTTCCATATAACCTCATTGAGTGTCCCCTAATGTTTGTACTTTTTGAAATAGTAAAAAAAAGTGATTCACTTCTACTCGTTCTACACCATTCAGGATTTTGTAGACCTCAATCATATCTCCTCTCAGCCATCTCTTTTCCAAACTGAAGAGCCCTATCCTTTGTAGCCTTTTCTCATATGGGAGGAGTTATCATTTTGGTTGCGCTATATTTTTTTTAGATACGGTGACCAGAATTGAATGCAATACTCAAGGTGGGGGTCACACCATGGAATGATACATAAGCATTATAATATTCTTGGTTTTATTTTGCATCCATTTCCTAATAATTCCTAGCATCCTGTTTGTTTTTCTGGACACCACCGCACACTGAGCATATTTCAGCATATTGTTAACAACAACAACTAGATCTTTTTCTTGGGTACTGACTCCCAAAGTGGACTCTAGCATCAGCTATTATTCAGATTATTCTTCTCAATGTGTATCACTTTGCATTTATTCACATTGGGGAGAATTCTATATATGGTATCTTAAAAATTGGCAGCACCACGGGCCTTTAAAAATGGAACACAGTTCTTTAATGAATGAGCCTTGACAAAAAGACCCGACACGGGCCGTGTTTCGGTGACTAGCACCTGCGTCAGGGGTCACAGTGATGACGTGGAAAACTTGGGGAATAACTCTAATATATTCCTCTACAATATATTATTCCTTACCCCACGTCTCATGTAGTAAAAGCTACAAAGCACCAAGGCACTTTCACTTTCTGTATCCAAATATATTCGAGTTATTCCCCAAGTTTTCCACGTCATCACTGTGACCCCTGACGCAGGTGCTAGTCACCGAAACACGGCCCGTGTCGGGTCTTTTTGTCAAGGCTCATTCATTAAAGAACTGTGTTCCATTTTTAAAGGCCCGTGGTGCTGTTTTTTTTGTTTGGACTTTAGTTTGTACTTCGTTCCCTCTCTTTTGTTATATCTTAAAAATTGACACCATAAAACCATGCGGTTAGTGTGATTCTATAAACTATGCCTAAAGTTATGTGTAGTTTATAGAATATGCTCCCCCACTGTTCTTTCAACTAAAATTTAGGCATACACATTTAGACCACCTAAAACCAGTCCTCAATACCTTTTGACTAAGTTAAGCGCAGATCGGGTGTATAACACGATCATGGCCATGCCCCCTTTTTGACTGTGCATATTAGAATTTATGCACACCGCATTATAGAATATGCCTAGAAAGTTGTGTGCATTAATTCTAATTAAAACTAATTATTGCAACTGATTGGTTGTTAAGTACCAATTATCGGTGCTGATTGGATGAATCAAGTTGTGCGCATAATTTGGCCATGCAGCCAAATTAGCACGCACAATTTATGGCACCATACATAGATTTTGGGGGATTATAATTCATCTGGAGGAAAGGAGAAACAGGGGTGATATGGTACAGACGTTCAAATATTTGAAAGGTATTAATCCGCAAATGAACCTTTTCCAGAGATGGGAAGGCGGTAGAACTAGAGGACATGAAATGAGATTGAAGGGGGGCAGACTCAAGAAAAATGTCAGGAAGTATTTTTTCACGGAGAGAGTGGTGGATGCTTGGAATGCCCTCCCGCGGGAGGTGGTGGAGAGGAAAACGGTAACAGAATTCAAACATGCATGGGATAAACATAAAGGAATCCTGCTCAGAAGGAAGGGATCCCCAGAAGCTTAGCCGGTGGTGGGAGGCAGGGCTGGTGGTTGAGAGGTGGGGATAGTGCTGGGTAGACTTATACGGTCTGTGCCAGAGCCGGTGGTGGAAAGCGGGGCTGGTGGTTGGGAGGCAGGGATAGTGCTGGGCAGACTTATACGGTCTGTGCCAGAGCCGGTGGTGGGAGGCGGGGCGGGTGGTTGGGGGCGGGGATAGTGCTGGGCAGACTTATACGGTCTGTGTCCTGAAAAAGAAAGCTACAAATCAACGAAGGTATACACAAAAAATGGCACATGTGAGTTTATCTTGTTGGGCAGACTGGATGGACCGTGCAGGTCTTTTTCTGCTGTCATCTACTATGTTACTATGTTACTATCTGCCATTTGGATGCCCAATCTTCCAACTTCCTAAGGTCTTCCTGCAATTTTAACAGTCCACATGCATTTGAACAACTTTGAATAGTTTTGTGTCATCTGAAAATGTAATCACCTCACTTGCCATTCGGATTTCCAGATCATTTATAAATATGTTAAACAGCACCAGTCCTAGTACTGATCTCTGTGTCACTCCACTATTCACCCTCCTCCATTGAGAAAAATGACAATTTAACCCTAAACTCTGTTTCTGTCCAGTAACCAATTCCTAATCCACAACAGAATACTGCCTCCTACCCAAGACTCTTTCATTTTCTCAGGAGTCTCTCCTGAGGAATTTTTTCAAAAGCATTCTGAAAATGTAGATACACTACATCAAGCGGGTTACCTTTATCGACTTGTTTATTCGTGCTTTCAAAGAAATGAAGCAAATTGGTGAGGCAAGACTTCCCTTGGCTGAATCCATGCTGACTCTATCCCACTAAACCATGTTTGTCTTTATGTTTAATGAGTTTATTCTTTATAATAGTTTCCACCATTTTGCCCAACACTGACAACAGGCTTACCAGTCTGTAATTTCCCAGATCACCCCTGGAACGCTTTTTAAAAATCGGCATTACATTGGCCACCCTCCAATCTTTGTGTAATATGAACAATTTTAGTGACAGCAGATCAGCAATTTCTACAGGGCTAGTGTGGGGGAGGTGGGTGCAAAGTTGCCCCAAACCTCTTCAAAGCTCAATAAGATACCTCCTTCCAGTGTGCTGTGGGGCTCCCTTCCAAATTTTTGCCCTGGGCACCAGCATGTTATACCGGCCCTATCCATCTGTACTAATGATCCTCTTATTATCTAGAGATTCCTTTAATTCTTCAGAGATAAAGACACATATTCAAAGCTATTTAGCCGGCCAGGCACAGCTGCTGACTAGTTAAATAGCATATAGGCTCTAATTATGGATATTCAGCAGGAGATAACTGGTTATTTTCCGCTAAATATCTGCGGTTAGTGGATAGCCGTTAACTGGCTGTATATTTTTATTTATTTATTGCATTTGTATCCCACATTTTCCCACCTCTTTGCAGGCTCAATGTGGCTTACAATACATCATGGATAGTGGAAATATATAAAAAACAGACATTTAGTATTACAGAAGAATCTTGGCTAACATGATAATGATAAAGCATGATAGTAGTATTACAAGCAATTATTATAGAACAATTCTGGATGTATGTGGAGGAGGTCACATTTGTTGATCTTTGTATGATGCAGCCATTTAGATGTGGATATTCAGCATTTAAACAGCTGCTTTCAGCAATTAAAATAAGCTGAATAAATAGCAAGCCTGTCTTTAACTGCTAAAAAGTTAACCGGTTAACTTTTTAGCAGTTAAAAAAAATCCTAGATATTCAATGCTGATCACCGGAAGTGGCCTGGCATTGAATATCCAGCTTTAACACCTGCAGCGGACAACAAAAGTGTTGCCTGCTGCTAGCTGAATATCGAGCCCATAATCTCTTATTTAATAATTATAATCATAATACAACTTTATTTATAACCCGCTCTATCTGCATAATTGCATAATTTATGAAACATTTAAAGGAAAACATAATGTAGAAGCACTCCATTTCTGCTGTCCATATTGCCTAGCAAAGACCTTTATTGACTTTATTGGAATATTCATGTATATGACCTTTTGACTTAAAATATTCTGGATCAGAGGAAGCAAATTTTATTGAGAGAACCAACAAGACTCATGTTTCAGCAGGGCTATACACATAGAAATAATAACATATACAAACATAAGAAAAACTTGCATATGCAAAATTTGAGAATTAAAATAATGGACATAAGCTAAAAAGTATATAATACACAGATGATGAACTCAAAGGCACAAAGCCTCCTGTTGATATGCCACTATGGGGATATTTCAGATAGAAACAGCTCACAAATAAACAATCTGCAACGAGTGTTTTTTTTTTGTTACATTTGTACCCCACACTTTCCCACTCATGGCAGGCTCAATGTGGCTTACATGGGGCAATGGAGGGTTGACTTGCCCAGAGTCACAAGGAGCTGCCTGTGTCTGAAGTGGGAATTGAACTCAGTTCCTCAGGACCAAAGTCCACCACCCTAACCACTCCTCCACTGTGTAGTTATAACAAAGAAGCTATCAAACACATCACTCCAATATAGTGTCACACTGGGGATTCAGATCTGAAATATTTTTGAAATATTCTGGGAGTTTTTCTCTGTGTTTTTTTTCTTGGAAGGTGGTGGAAGCCTGTGATGGTAATATCTACAGTGGAGCATAAAAGTCAGGCTCCCTGTTACACTGAGGCTATTTTTTAAAATTTAAAACATTTTACCTTTCAGATCTGAATCCCCAGTGTCACACTATATTGGAGTGATGTGTTTGATAGTTTCTTTGAGATACAAACAGCTGCAATATGTAATATGGTGTCATCAATTTAAAAAAAAAAAAACCCCTTAAAGTATGTATAAAAAATGAGAAACTAAAGAAAAATAGCATACAGAAACTGTTGTTTGCATTTCACTGTATCAATCATGTTTGTTTTTTTGCCATTTATCCCATAAATGCTTTTATTTACAGTGATATACACAGGTTTAATATTACACTTAACTGCCCTCATTATAATGTGTTAATAAGAAATGGCTAGTGAGCAATACATTTTTAATTTGTTTTTGTGCAGTATTATTATGGACAGTTTTGTAACTATTTTTCTAGTAATTATTATTATTTCATTTTTTTATGTTTGTTATAGTGTGACTTGTTAGATACACTCTTTTGTTTGGGTGACATTTTTTTTCCTTTTTAGACAACCACAATTTTTGTTTTTATTTCAGACAATCACAGACTTTTATCAATCAAGTTTTTTATATACTTGTTTGTGTATTTTCAAATACATGTTTGCACATTTAACTAGTCAGGTAATCAACATCCTTATTCCATTAAGACATATGACAAAACTTAGACTAATTTCTTATTAGTATTATGTATTGTTTGCAAGTGGTATGCTATATTTCTTTATTTCAACAGAAGGCAACAAAAATTATATGGGGCTTGCACCATAATACGTACGAGAAGAGACTGGAAGACCTGAATGTTTATAGCCAAAAGGAAAGAAGGGACGGGGGGGGGGGGGGGGATATGATACAGATCTTTAAATACTGAAAGATGTTAATATAGTAAACAGGGCCCTTTGTTTTTTCAGGAAATGGCCGTGCGGCAAGTGAAGCACTTTCCACGTGGCCATTTCATGGGGGAGCACTTACCGCAACCCATTGAGGTGGCGGTAAGGGCCCCCTCACTAACCTGGTGGTAACCAGGTAGTGCCATGGCACTGCCCGATTATTGCTGGGTTAATACTGGTGCTACAAACATAAAAATAATTTTGTAGCGCCGGATATGATGTGCACTAGGGGTGGGAACTACCACTGGGCTGCTGCGAAAGCCCAACGGCACTTTCCTTTTAGCAAACAGTAAGCCTGCATTGTGCTTACTGCCACTTTGTAAAAGGATCCCTTAGGGCCTTATTCTATCAAGGTTATACTCCTAAATTTACGTTCCAAAATTTAAGCTCTTAAATTTAGGCTCCTAAATTACGAGTGTAATCTATGCTCCTAATTTAGGGACTATTATGCTCATAGATTTAGCACACGCTTAGGAGCATAAATTATGCTCTTACATTTATGAGCATAAATTTAGGAGCATAAGCTTTATAGAATAAGGCCCTTACTGCCACCCACTTTGTAGGCGGTAAGGGCTTCTGCTTTATCCGTGCACTAATCAGCACAAAAACACTCACTCTCCATCCCTGACATGCTCCCTCAAAAAAAAGTATATATTAGTGTGATATTACCACACACAGATTTCAAATTTACCACAAGATGCCTGAGCATGTCCCATGGTACTGCATTTTTTGCTGCATTAGGCTCATGTTACTGCCTAATGCAACTTAGTAAAAGGACTCATAAATGTTGGTTTACACATTTCTAAAATAACACCATCAAGTGCAGCTACAACATAACTAGCATGAATCATATTTCCGTATAGTATCCTGACATCTTCATTCAATAAAATTAGCTGAATACCTCTCACCTTCTGGCAGCCAGAGAAACGCTTAGGAGTATAATCTTCTGCTGCCTGGTGCCACTAAATCATGCTGCTCTTATTGCAAGCCATAGCAACAAGAGATGATGCACTTTAATACTTCTCTAGTCTCCAAAAGGAGGGCTTGAGAGTATTCAGCTAATTTTATTGAATAAAGAGGTCAGACTGCAACACTGTTTAAGGTAAAAACAGGTTTATTTGCTATTTTCTGTCTCTGACCTGCAGTTCAGGTGGTTGCTGAATTCCCTTCTTAATTAGGTCCCATGCCCTTCAGGGTCTACCTGAGTAATATTTATACAAAATACAATTTAAATCCAAACCTCAGTTAGATTGAAATCTGTATGAGACACCCACTAATATATTAAAGATAGTGGTTGGGAAAAGCCTCTAAAAAGCTCCCTTTGGAGCTAAAAACTCTTCATCACTGGTAGAAAAATAAAAAAACACTCCACATACCTAAGTGCAACAGTCTAAATATACAATGAAAGTTTGTAAATTTACAACTTTCTAAATGTTATAAACACAATTAAAGTGCTCTTATCTTACCTCCTCCAGCTAAACAGAAAGGTTCCTTGACCGACTTTGGCAAACATTTTGCACTGCTGTCTCCAGGTTGAGACTGCTCCTTCAAAGCACTAAAACTTAGCTGCTGGAGTAAGAAAAGGCATAACAATAAAACATAGCAGACATCCATGGTCTTTTTTCACATTGATTTTATTTGTATCAGTCTGTCTACCCATAACCTCTTAGTTCTAAAACTCTGGTTTACGTTATTGATTGACAATTTATATACCAGTGGTATAGTAGGGGATTACATTATTAATATTTGGTTCACCAACAATTCAGGAGAATGGCCACAAAATATGCCAGAGGATCATGACCGCACCCCCCCCCCCCCCCCCCTTGTGACACCATTCACCCTAGGTTAAATTCTGGTCTCCCCCTTGCAGACTGGAACTGAATGATCAAAACAATCCTGCCTCTGATCACAAATATCTCACTACCCTGACGTAAAGACCCCAACCCTGGTGGGGATTGTGGGTCATGGGATCTGGATTGAGATCGGAGTTCATATTGAGATGAGGGGGGCCTGAATTGGGATTACGTGATGTAGTGCCTTTGCAGTAACTCTCTGCCTTGTACGGTAAATGTAGGGCAGATACTGGACACATCCCCTGCATATATTGCAAAAGTTTTGTACTTACTCTTTTCTTAGTTTTGAACATAACAGATTGGTAGCCAGAAACTTTTTGTTTCATGTTGTTTCCCATATAGTTTATGGAAATTGTATTTTTATTCTTAATTTAGCCATTTTGATGTTTTGTCAGTTATCAGTAATAGTGTAAACTATTCTATAATTATATAAAGGGCTCTTTGAGATACAAATGCAAATGTGGGCATACACCCAAATTATGCATGCATCTTAATTGAATAATTAGCCAATAAATGGCAATTGTCTTTTTAACATGAGCGCCAATTGGCTTTTTAACATGCTATTATAGGCACTAATTGGAATCAATTAAGATGTACATGTGTAAATTTAGTCATGTGATGCACGCCTAAATGTTATGCATGTCCCGAAAAAGAGGATGCAGAAATGGGCAGTTTGGGGGCAGATCGTGGGCATGGTTTCTCATTACATGTGCAATTATAGAATAAGGGGTTTCTGTGCCTAAATTTAGGCACATATATTTGCACCACATTTTTGTTGATACTTTGCTTTTGAGCTATCCTAAATTAGGCTGCTTAACTATACAGGTACTGGAATTAAATATTGCTGGCATGTACTTAATCCCAGGCTTTTCCCAAATGCCACCCCCTGTGCCGCCACTGATATGCTCACTTATTTTTGGCTGCAGTCAGATATGATATTTAGCAGCACTGCTCACTTTAGTGCTGCTGAATATTGGGGGAGTAGACGCTGACAGGAGATTTAAGTGGGCAGGAGCCTTTCCTGCCCACTTGAATTGCTTTTAATACCGTCCGGAAAGATATATAGGGCCCTGTTAACTAAGCTGCGCTATAAAACATGCTAACCATTTAGACGCCCATAATATTCCTATGGGTGTCTACATGGTTAGCGCATACTAAATTTTAGCACACACTAAAAATACTAGTGAACCTTAGTAAACAGGGCCCTTAGGGGTTCTTTAACTAAGGTGCGCTGAAAAAGGATTGCGGGAGTGTAAGCGTTGGTTTTAGGCGCTCACCAATCCACTTTTCAGCGCATGCCAAAAATGAAATTACTACAAGGGCCACGTGGTAGCTGTGCAGTAACTCCATTTTGGCACGCTTTGGGCGTGCATACACACGCGGCTTACTAAAAGGGCTCTTTAGTGTGAAAGAACTGCAATGAAGTGTAAGAGAGGATTATAGGTTGTATGAAGTTACGGGGGGAATAGGGGGTACTGTTTTAAAATTTACTACTACTACTTAACATTTCTAAAGCACTACTAGGGTTACACAGCGCTGTACAATTTAACATAGAAGGACAGTCCCTACTCAAAGAGCTTACAATCTAAAGGACACGTGAACAGTCAGTCTGATAGGGGCAGTCAAATTGGGGCAGTCTGGATTTCCTGAAAGAGTTAGGTGCCGAACGCAGCATTGAAGAGGTGGGCTTTAAGCAAAGACTTGAAGATGGGCAGGGAGGGGGCTTGGCGTAAGGGCTCGGGAAGGTTGTTCCTAGCATAGGGTGAGGCGAGGCAGAATGAGCGGAGCCTGGAGTTGGCGGTGGTGGAGAAGGGTAATGAGAGGAGGGATTTATCCTGTGAACGGAGGTTTCGGGCGGGAACGTAAGGGGAGATGAGGGTAGAGAGGTAGTGAGGGGCAGCAGACTGAGTGCATTTGTAGGTAAGAAGGAGAAACTTGAACTGAATGTGGTATCTGATTGGAAGCCAGTGAAGTGACCTGAGGAGAGGGGTGATATGAGTATATCGGTTCTGGCCGAATATAAGACGTGCAGCAGAGTTCTGAACAGATTGAAGGGGGGATAGGTGGCTAAGTGGGAGGCCAGTGAGGAGTAAGTTGCAGTAGTCAAGGCGAGAGGTAATGAGAGCGTGGACGAGAGTTCGGATGGTGTGTTCAGAGAGGAAAGGGCAAATTTTGCTGATGTTAAAGAGGAAGAAGCGGCAGGTCTTGGTTATCTGCTGGATATGCGCAGAGAAGGAGAGGGAGGAGTCAAAGATGACTCCGAGGTTGCGGGCAGATGAGACGGGGAGGATGAGGGTGTTATCAACTGAGAAAGAAAGCGGAGGAAGAGGAGAAGTGGGTTTGGTGGAAAGACGATGAGCTCGGTCTTGGACATGTTCAGTTTCAGGTGGCGATTGGACATCCAGGCAGCAATGTCAGATAAGCAGGCTGATACCTTTGCCTGGGTCTCCACGGTGATGTCTGGTGTGGAGAGATACAGCTGGGTGTCATCAGCATAGAGATGATACTGGAAACCATGAGATGAGATCAGGGAGCCCAGGGAAGAGGTGTAGATTGAGAAGAGAAGGGGTCCAAGAACAGATCCCTGGGAAACACCAACAGATAGCGGGATGGGGGTGGAGGAGGATCCATGAGAGTGAACTCTGAAGGTGCGGTGGGAGAGATAGGAGGAGAACTAGGAGAGGAGAGAGCCCTGGAACCCAAATGAGGACAGTGTGGCAAGAAGTAAATCATGATTGACAGTGTCAAAAGTGGCGGATAGATCGAGGAGGATGAGGATGGAGTAGTGGCCTCTGGATTTGGCAAGGAACAGGTCTTTACAGACTTTAGAGAGTGATGTTTATGTCGAGTGTAGAGGGCGAAAACCGGATTGAAGTGGATTGAGGATAGCATGAGAGGAGAGAAAATCAAGGCAGCGGCTGTGAACGACGCGCTCAAGTATTTGGAGAGGAAGGGTAGGAGGGAGATGGGGCGATAGTTGGAGGGACAGGTAGGGTCAAGTGATGGTTTTTTGAGGAGAGGTGTGACTACGGCGTGCTTGAAGGTGTCAGGGACAGTTGCAGTGGAGAGAGAGAGGTTGAGGATATGACAGATGGCGAGGGTGACAGTATGAGAGATGATGTTAAGTAGGTTGGTGGGGATGGGATCAGAAGAGCAGGTGGTGCATTTCGAGGAGGAAAGAAGGCGAGCGGTTTCCTCCTCGGTGATGTCGGGAAAGGAGGAGAAGGAGGCCTGGGTTGTTTGGTTGAGGGAGAGGGTTGAAGGGTGAAGAGGAGGAGATGGCTTGGTAGTGAACTCAAGGTTGATCTTTTGCACCTTGTCGCGGAAGTAATCGGCCAGTGATTGAGGAGAGAGCGAGGGAAGGGTGGGAGCGGAGGGCACTTTAAGGAGGGAGTTAAGGGTGGCGAAGAGACGGCGGGGGTTGGAGCTGAGAGAATTAGTCAATTGGGTGTAATAATCCTGTTTGGCAAGGAATAGGGAGAAGTGGAAGGAGGATAGCATGAATTTGTAGTGAAAGAAATCTGAATGGGTGCTGGATTTCCTCCAGAGGCATTCAGCAGATCGGGCACAGGAGCGAAGGTAGCGGATGCAAGGGGTCAGCCATGGCTGGGGAATAGTACGCTTAGTGGGACAGGAGGTGGATGGTGCGAGGGTGTCCAGAGCAGAGGAGAGAGTGGCATTGTAAGCGGAGACAGCCTTGTCGACAGACTCGGAGGACATGATGGGGGGAGGAGATTAGAAATACTAGAGGATAGGGTGGGAGGGTCAATAGCCTGGAGATTCCTGGAGGTAGTGGTTAAAGTTGGACGGGGCTGAGGGGGGGGGGGGTGAAGAAGTGTGAAGGTGATCAGGTGATGATCGGAGAGAGGAAGAGCTGAAGCGTGGAAATTGGAGGGAGAGCCGGAAGAGGAGAGGACGAGGTCAAGACAATGACCGTCTTGGTGAGTAGGGATGGTGGAACATAGCTGGAGGTTGAAGGAGGATGTTAGAGTGAGGAACTGAGAAGCGTGAGGGTCGGATTGGTCATCAACATGTATGTTAAAGTCTCCGAGAATGAGGGACGGAGATGAGGGTTTGAGAAAAACGGAAAGCCAGACATCAAAGTCGGTGAGGAAGGAAGAAAGGGATTTATTAGGGGGGTGGTAAATGACTGCCAATCTGAGTGGCAATGGGTAGAATAGCCAGATGGAGTGTGCTTCAAAGGATGAGAAGCAGTGAGACTGCGGTAGGAGGAGGGGTTGGAAACTACAGGAGGGCGAGAGTAGAAGCCCGACGCCTCCACCGCGGCCAGCTGGGCGGGGAGTGTGGGAGAAGAGATAACCTCCATGGCAGAGGGCCGCGACTGACGCAGAGTCATCAGGGGAGAGCCAGGTTTCAGTTAGGGTGAGCAGTTGAAGGGAACGAGAGATGAAGAGATCGTGGGTGAAGTGCACTTTGTTGCAGACCGAGTGGGCATTCCATAGGGCACATGAGAAGGGGAGGGAAGAGGGGGGAAGGAGGGAAATAGCGATGAGATCGGAGACATCACAGAATCGTTTGCATGGATAGGAGGAGGACAGGTGAGGGGGGGCCTGGATTAGGATTAATATCTCCCGCGGATAGCAAGAGGAGGAGCAAGAGAGTGTGGAGGAGGGTGGGGGAGGTCGGGCGACGAAGGCGACGAAGACGGGATGCATTTAGGAGGAATGGTGATGGGTTAATGGCAGAAAGGAAGTGTTGAAGGTTAAGAGCTAGGAAGGAGGAGGGGGACAAGAGAGATGGTGAGGTGGTGAGGGATAGGGGTGAATAGGGTATTGCCGTAGCGAGCAGGGTGGGAGGGGACATGGGTGAGCAATGATTTCCAGTGGTAGACAGCGGTAAGGGGAGGGGAAAAAGATTAGGAAGGGACAGGGCAAGGAAGAGAATGTGGACAGGGGCCATAAGTAGTGATTGAGGTGTAACAGGTGTATGTGTAGTGACTGGGTGTGAGGCAGATAGATAGAGCAGAAAAGCTGGATTGGAGGCTTGGAATTGGTGGAATTGATGGAATTGATGGACTGGAGAGCAGGTAAGTCAATGGCTGACAAGCTAGCAGGCGGGCTTGAACAAGCTGGTGCAGATGGACAGGAACGAGCAGGGAGAATTGATGGAATTGATGGACTGGAGAGCAGGTAAGTCAATGGCTGACAAGTTAGCAGGCAAGTAAGTCAATGGCTGACAAGCTAGCAGGCGGGCTGGAACAAGCTGGAGCAGATGCACAGGAACAAACAGGGAGAAGCTGGATCAGGCGGGCCGGAACAAGCTGGATCAGGCGGGCTGCAACAACTGGAGCAGAGGGATTGGAACAAGCTGGTGCAGATGGACAGGAACGAGTAAGGAGAAGCTGGGAGAAGCTGGATCCGACAGACTGTGGCAAGCTGGAGTAGGTAGCTGAACAGGCGGGCTGGAGCAAGCTGGTGCAGATGGACTGGAACGAGCAGGGAGAAGCTGGGAGAGGCTGGATCCGACGAACTGCGGCAAGCTGGAGCAGATAGCTGATCAGGCGGGCTGGAACAAGCTAGTGCAGATGGACTGGGACGAGCAGGGAGGAGCTGGGAGAAGCAGGATCCGACGGACTGCGGCAAGCTGGAGCAGGTAGCTGATCAGGTGGGCTGGAGCAAGCTGGTTCAGATGGACTGGAACGAGCAGGGAGAGAAGCTGGGAGAGGCTGGATTCAATGGACTGCGGCAAGCTGGAGCAGGTAGCTGGAACATGCAGGGAGAGGCTGAACAAGCTGGATCAGGCGGGCTGGAACAAGCTGGAGCAGATGACTGGAACAGGCAGGGATAAGCTGGATCCGACGGACTGGGACAAGCTGGAGCAGGTAGCTGGAACAAGCAGGGAGAGGCTGGATCAGGTGGACTGGAACAAGCTGGATCAGGAGAGGCTGGATCAGGTGGACTGGAACAAGCTGGATCAGGCGGGCTGGCACAGCTGCAGCAGAAGGACTGGAGCAAACAGGGAGAAGCTGAGCAGGCGGGTTGGAATAAGCTGGATCACGCGGGCTGGAAGAAGCTGGAGCAGATGGCTGGCCCAAACAGGGAGGAGCTGGATCAGGCGGACTGGAACAGGCTGGTGCAGATGGACTGGGACAAGCTGGATGAGCTGGATCAGGCGGGCTGGAATAAGCTGGAGTAGATGGCTGGAACAAGCAGGGAGAAGCTGGATCCAATGGACTGCGGCAAGCTGGAGCAGGTAGCTGGAACATGCAGGGAGAGGCCGGACGAGCTGGATCAGGCGGGCTGGAGCAAGCTGGGGCAGATGGCTGAAAGAAGCAGGGAGAATCTGGATCCGACGGACTGGGACAAGCTGGAGCAGGTAGTTGGAACAAGCAGGGAGAGTCTGGATCCGGCGGGCTGGATGGGCTGGCTGGAACAGCAAGGAGGAATTGGGTCAGGTGGCCAGGAACACTCCGAACAGATGTACCGGAACAGGCAGGTGGGTTGGAACAGGCCGATGGATCAGAGCAGGCAGGGAAAAGTTGGGTCTGCAGACTGGAACAAGCTGGGGCCGATGGAACAAGCTGGGGCCGGTGGACACTGCCTCTGTCGACCCGACGCAAAGGGCCCTGGATGCAGCCAGACACAGGCCGGGGCTGATGGACTCTGCCTCCCTCTGTTCCTGGTCGCGCCCCGAAGCCACCGCGTGGTCAGCAACTGCAATTCGCGCCCAGGCCGTTCCGGCCAGGGAGCACGGCGGCAGCGCACAGGACCACGGGCGCGACTGGTGCGGCAGACTACGACCCGCCCGGCCCCTCCGTGCAGAGACCCCGAGCCCGGGCTCCCCTGGAGTGCACGGGGCAAGGCAGAGAGGCCGCGGGAGCTGGACGACAGTGGGGAAAGGCCGCAGCCATGCGGCAGGCAGGTGGCAGATAGCCGCAGTCAACCTGGGGCTGCACGCCCGCGTCGGAGACCAAGGCAGCCGCAGATCTCGCCCAACGGCTCCCCCGATGTCTACTCCCCTCCTCCCCCCCCCCCCCCCCCCGATTGATCCAGGAGGGTCCAGGACAGCACGGGTAAATCCTAATCCCTAGGGCCCCCGGAGCTCGTCACGGAGCTTCCTACCTGGTGGCCATCTTGCATACGTTGTATTGTTTTATTATGTACTTTGCTTTGAGTTTTTGAATCAAAAGCAAAAAGCAAGTTACAGAATAAACAAAATTAAATGAAAGATTAGAGTGCACATGTTGTGCATACTTTCAGCAGCATTGAGGGAGGGCAATTTTTCAGCAGCCTGCAGTGCCCATAATCATTATTTATCTGAGTAAATGGTTTTAAAAATTGCTCTCCTCATGATTTTAGTTAATTTTGTCCCAACAGTGCTTGCATTTGATTATTATTGAGTAGCTTGCAAAAATGTAAACAAATATAACAGAACATATAACACTGGCAAGGTTTTTGTAATAAAACTTTTCAAGTGTTGTAGATAGAAGGCAACTGCAAGCTCAGCATTCAAACTTAAAGGAAGGATATGGGAAATACTATAATGGCATTCCTTCCCAAGGTGTTTTTTTTTTAGCATCAACTGGACCTGCAAGTCATACCTTTAGCTATATAGGATAGAAGATAAGTATCCTCAATTTACAAAAAATACTTTTAATTAAAAAAAAAAACTTTGTGAAAGAAAGAATGAAAATTGAGAAAGATGACTAGCAGGATTCTAAGTTTACCAATCTCCTTTCAGAGTAAGCCTTCTACTAAATGGAAAATATTGGCATGTTATTGTGATGCTGGAATGTTCTTTAGTTCAACATAATGGCATTCTGGGTTTTGTTAGCAAATTATGGGGCCCTTTTACTAAGGTGCACCTAAAAGTGGCCTGCTCTGGTGTACGCATGTGTTTTGGATGCACACTGGTCCATTTCCTCAGTGCACCTGGAAAAAGGCATTTTTTTTGTGCCGTAAAATGAATGTGCAGCAAAATTAAAACCAGCATGTGCCCTTTTATGGCCTGAGACCTTACCGCCACACATTGACTTAGCAGTAAGGTCTCACGTGTTAATTGTGCGGTAAGCATTCAACACACGCCAACTGCCGGTTACCGCCAGGTAAACGTCATGCGATAGAAAGTAGAAAATATTTTCTACCACATGTTTTGGGCACGTACAAAAAATGGAATTACCACCTTGGGCATGTGGTAGCCAGTAGTAGTGGAGTGGAGGAGTGGCCTAGTGGTTAGAGTACTGGTCTTACAGTCCAGAGGTGGCTGGTTCAAATCCCACTACTACTTCTTGTGATCTTGGGTGTCCCTTAACCCTCCATTGCCTCAGGTACAAACATAGATTGTGAGCCCTCCTGGGACAGAGAAATATCCAGAGTACCTGAATGTAACTCACCTTGAGCTACTACTGAAAAAGGTGTGAGCAAAATCAAAATAAATAATAATTTGATTCACGTTGGATGCACATAGGTGTTTACATGTCTTAGTAAAATGGCCCCTATATGATCCAATGGATGTAGCAGGGCAGCAGTTTAAGAACTTGGATATAAGATCAATAGATTGAAAATTCAGATTTAAAGAATTGTGATAGTGCCTTTGTAAAAGAGTTAAGTGTTATACATTGTAAACAGGAAGTGTTTGGGAACCATACTGAGACTGAGGGGTCCTTTTACAAAGTTGTAGTAAAATGTGGCCTACGGTATTGTGGGCGCATCTTTTTGCCACGTGCTAGGCCACTTTTTACCATGGCTGGGAAAAAGGCCATTTTCTAATGGGCCAGGAAATGGGCGTGCACAAAAATTAAAACCAGTGCGCTCCTGTTTACGGCCTGAGCCTTTACCGCCATCCATTGACCTAGCAGTAAGGGCTCACATGCTGCCCATGCGTTAACCATGCAGCACACACCAAATGTGGCCATGCTGACGATTATAGCCGGGAACGCCCCCTGCTGTAGAAAATAGAAAATATTTTCTACCGCGGGTTTGGTGCGCACCAAATTCAGAATTACCCCTGGGTGCATGTGCTACCCCAGTGGTAGTGCTGATTTGACACACGTTACCCATGTGTTAGCCCTCTCACAGCTTTTGTAAAAGGGCTCCTGAGTTTGTTTGATGCATCCAATAGATATAAGGATGACTTCTAGAGAAACATGGACCTTCTCACAGCAATTTCATAAATTATTTTCATGTGTAATACAATATTAAGTTATGCCTGAAAGTATGCACTTTACAAGTCAGCGTATACTTGTAAAATAACTTTAGGTGAAGCATGGATAGAATTGCATATATTCTAAGTATTTGTGTTTGTATCAATTAGTAAAAAAAATATATGTCTTTTTTCCACTGTGATCACTAGCTACAAAGTAGTAAATTTAAAACAAACCAGAGAAAATATTCTTTCTCCCTGTGCATTCACCCATTCTCTCTCTCCCCCTGTGCCTTCACTCATTCTGTCTACCTATGCCTTAACCCATTCTCTCTCTCTCTCTGTGTGCCCTGTGCCTTCACCCATTCTGTCTACCCATGCCTTCACCCATTCTCCCTCCCTGTGCCTTCACCTATTCTCTCTCTCCATGTGCTCCCCCTGTATCTTCGCCCATTCTCTCTCTCTCTCTCTCTCTCTCTCTCTCTCTCTCACTGTGCTTTTATCCATTCCCTCTCTCTCCATGTACCCCCCTGTGTCTTCACCCATCTGTCTCTCCCCCTGTGCCTTCACCCATTCTCTGTCTCTCTCTCTCTCTGCCTCTGTGCCTTCATCCATTCTGCCTCTCTGTGCCTTCACCCATTCTCTCTCCCTGTGCCTTTACCTATTCACTCTTTCTCGCTCTCTTTCTGTCTAACATACCTCCCCTCCTGCATTCTCTTTCGTTCTCCCACCCGCCACCTCTTCTAGGTGGTGGCAGCGGCACTTCTCCCCTCCCCTCCCGGTTCACCTCATCAGTTGTCTTACAGTAAATCTTCACCCTGCAGTGACTGGCAGAGAACTGAAATGCTCCTTGGCCTGCACCAGGCTTTTCCATCTGACTCGGTGCCCCTTTCTGAAAATAGGAAGTTGTGTAAGAAATGGGTGGGACGGGTCAGAAGGAAAGGCCCAGTGCAGGCCAAGGCAGCATTTCAATACGCTGCTGACCGCTGCAAGATGAAGATTTACTGCAAGACAACTAATGAGGTAAACTGGGAGGGGAAGGGAAGGGAGAGCCACCGGCAGTCCCGGAGGGAAGCAAGAGATGCCGGACTGGGCGGGCAGTTAATCAACAATCGTGATTAATTTTTTAAAATCACGATTAATGGTTGACGCGTATACATATACATATACAAATACATATACACCCATGTGTCTTTATAAAACTACCCCAGAAAAGATACAGAAAATAGTGGCTATTGTGAAGTCTTGTACTCTTGTATACACTAGGAGCAAACTTGCATGTTGAATAAAGACTACAATTGGCTCTGTATTATAGTCCTCGTATATAATAATCCCCTAGTGTGCTACTTGTGTTACATATCCTCTCATATACATGAGATTTTCACCTTCTAAAGATAATATTTATATAGGCAATGGACCATCAGCAGTGATATTCACCAGTAGTGATTCTTCTTCACTGGTTACTAGAGCCAATTACTTATATTGTCATCAGTCTGTGCTTTCTCATTCCAATAATTTAAGAATCCTTTCAACCTTTTATATATTATTTTTGTTTTATAATTATTCTTTTTTTATAAAAATGATTAATTTATCTTATTTTCATCATCTTCAATGTTGGAGATGATGTGTCAACCCAAATTCATGTTTTGCTGGTCGCTGTTTCAAGGCTCCATCCCTTGAATATCAGAAAAATAGGTTATCATGTATATATAAAAAGTATTCCTTCAAATAAAGATCCTTCTCTAATATGCCTTTCTATGGTCATAATACCTTTAAGAGTATACCATTTCTCCTGCACTTTTCAATGTTAAAATGGCTGCTGTGTTTTTTTAATACTTTAAAACTTCACGGTCATATGATAAACTCAACCAATCATGTTATTGGACTAGATCAACATCATCCATTCTATTGCTTTATTTAGTCCATAAGGGTCTAATGTCTTCAAAGTATAAATCCAGAGTTCTTTATAATCCAGTCATTGTTCACAATTTCCTCCTTCACACCCGATCATCATTGAGTCAATAATGCACCATTTGATGTTTCCCACTGGATGTCCATAATCACTCCAGTAATGAGCCAATGGACCTTCAATCACAACTAAGTCACAAAAGTGCCCTAAATGACCAAATGAACACTGGAGGGATTAAGGAATGACTCCCCGTGCTCCCCCAGTGGTCACTGCCCCCCCCCCCCCCAGATGTGAAATAAACAGTACATACCAGCCTCTATGACAGCCTCTGATGTTACAGTCAGTACTATTAGAGCAGCAAGCAGGTCCTTGGAGTAGCCTAGTGGTTGGTGCACTGCACTGTAGAGAAGGTGACCCAGGCTCATATCCCACTGTGACTGGTACACTTGTGGTGGAAAGTGCAAGCACTCTAACACTTAGCAAAAACATACTGTACCCACATATAGGTGACACCTGCATACATAAGGACTATTGTAGTGGTGTGCAGTTGGATATAGTAGGTTTTTGGTGGGTATTGGAGGACTCATCATACAATATAAGGGGGTAAGGGTGAGATGTGTACCTGGGAGCTATTATGTGAAGTCCACTGCAGTGCCTCCTAAGGTACCCCACTGCTCTGCTGGGATATATGTATGGCCAGTCTACTAAGAATGCTTGTTCCTTGAACATCCCAATGGCTTGATTTTGTGCGTTTTTCACTTGGACATTTTTTTTAATGGACCAAAAAGATAAATGCACAGAGCACAAAAACATCTAACAAGTGGCCATTTAAAAAATATTTTGCTGTTTTAAAAATTACTATATTTGCCACTTGGATTCTGGAGGTTTTCTGCAAAATGTCTAAAGTCAGTTTTAGATGTCATATTGAAAATGCATGTCCAAGTATTCTAAATGTAGATGATAGTTCATATTCAATGTTCCTTATCTTAAAAGTTTTTTTTTTATTTTTCTGGATCCTTTTCTTTTTTTTTTTCTACTAATAAAAATGTGTTTTTTTCTTTATTTAATTTTAAATGATGTTTCTGCATCCAATTATCAAAGAGACATAAACATTGTTGTACCTTATCTAAAGATAAATGAAACTGAGATACTATCAGAATAATGATTGTGATATCATCAGAATAGATAACATTTTAAAACCCATTTTATAACTCTGGGTAGAGGGGTGAACCTTGGGGTACCCCACACAGCAAACTTTAACTATCTGAAAGAGCTTCTTTAAGAGCCCTGTTTACTTAGGTGCGTTAGTGTTTTTAGCGCACCTACATTTAGCGCATGCACTAACCATGTAGGTGACTATAGGTATATTGTAGGCACGTACATGGTTAACGTGCGTTAAAAATGTTAACACGCCTATAACGCTGCTTAGTACTTAAATTTGGCCTTATATGTTCTGTGAAAAATCATCAACCAATGAGAAACATTTCACATAATTCCAATATTATCCAGAATTAATTGAAAAATAAAATTTTGTGAGCCACAAGATCAAAAGTGGATGAAAGGTCAGATTGTAGTATCACCACTTCCTCCTTTAGTTACTATTTTTTCTAAGATGGTCTAAAAGAGTACCTATCACAGTCTCTGTATAATAATTAGCACAAAAGCCTAACTGAAAAATGTGCAGAATATGGAGGAGTGGCCTAGTGGTTAGGGTGGTGGACTTTGGTCCTGGGGAACTGAGTTCCATTCCCACTTCAGGCACAGGCAGCTCCTTGTGACTCTGGGCAAGTCACTTAACCCTCCATTGCCCCAGGTACAAATAAGTACCTGCATACAATATGTAAGCCGCATTGAGCCTGCCATGAGTGGGAAAGTGCGGGGTACAAATGTAATAATTTTTTTTTATTTATTTGTTACATTTGTATCCCACATTTTCCCACCTATTTGCAGGCTCAATGTGGTTTGCATAGTGCCGTGAGGTGATAGCCACCTAGGGTGAAGAAACAAATATAGATAGACGTTATTTACAATGAAATTGATATAAACAGGCACATCAAGGGATCATAAAGAGGGAAGTTATATAACGAATATAAAGTTCAATACAAGTTTTGATTTCTTTGTGTTATTGGATTTAGGTAATTAAGTTGGGTCAGTAGGATATGCTCTTCCGAACAGGTAAGTCTTTAGTAATTTCCGGAAGTTGAGGTGGTCGTACGTAGTCCTCAGATTTTGGGAGTACATTCCAGAGTTTTGTCCCTATAAATGAGAAGCTGGATCCATGAATTGATTTATACTTGAGATCTTTGCATCTAGGGTGGCGGAGATTTAAATAAGAACGTGATGATCTGATTGAGTTCCTACTTGGCAGGTCTATAAGGTTAGACATATATCCTGGAGCATCACCATATATAATTTTATGGACCAAGGTACAAATTTTAAAAGTAATACGTTCTTTGATTGGTAGCCAATGTAATTTTTCACGAAAAGGTTTGGCACTATCGAATCACAGTCTTCTAAATACAAGCCTGGCAGCCGTGTTTTGAGCGGTCTGATGTTTTTTTATAAGGTTTTCTTTGCATCCGGCATAGATTCTGTTGCAATAGTCGGCATGGCTTAGGACCATCGACTGAACCAAATTGCAAAATATTGCCCTCGGGAAGAATGGTTTCCCTCGTTTAAGTTTCCACATTGTGTAGAACATTTTCTTAATTGTAGAGTTGATTTGGCTCTCAAATGTAAGGTTCCTGTCAATTGTGACACCAAGGATTTTCAAATTATCTGAAATAGGGAGAGCATAGTCTGGGGTGATTAGGTTTGTGGGAATGTTTGAGTTGTAGCGGGATGAGAGAATGAGGCAGTGTGTTTTTTCCTGCATTGAGTTTTGCAGGAATGCATTTGCCCATGAGTTCATGGTATGCAAGCCGAGGTTAATTTCGTTAGTGATTTCCGACAGATCATGTTTGAAGGGGGTGGAAATTGTAACGTCATCAGCATAGATAAAAGGGTTGAGGCCTTCAGTGGATAAGGCCTTGGCTAGTGGAGTCATCATTGGGTTAAAAAGGGTTGGTGATAATGGTGAACCTTGAGGTACTCCACAGTCTGATTTCCACGGGGATGATAAATTTCAATTTGATTTCACTTGATAAGTTCTGGTGGTTAGGAAACCCTTGATCCAATTGAGTACATTACCACCAATCCCAAAGTAATCCAGGAGTCTTAGTAATATATTATGATCAACCATGTCGAATGCACTAGACATATCAAATTAGAGAAGAAGTACGTTGTTGCCAATTGCTATTTCCTGCCTGAATCTGGCCAGAAGGGTGGTTTACACTGTTAACAAATTTCTCAAGATATCTTGTCAATTGTATAGATATTAGTCCATCCAATATTTTCACAAAAAAATGGGATGGAAGCAACAGGTCTAAAATTGGGCAAGATAAGAAGACACTTTAGGATCTTTCATAATTGGTGTAAGAAGAATATCTTTCATATGTGTTGGAAATTTCCCTGTTGAAATCGATGCACGTGCCCAATCCAAAATCATTAACTTAAATTCGATTGGTGCTGTTTTCATAATATAGGAAGGACAACTACCCAATTGACAATAGGATGTAACATACTTATTATAGGCCTCTATAAGTTCAGACCAGGTAGGAGAGAAGAATTGCATCCATATCATATCCACTGAAATAACATTCCTATCCAAAAAAAATTATATCTAGGTTTCCCTGAATAATTGAAACTTCAGTTCTGAAAATTATCTGCTAGTTGTTTAGCATCAGGAAGGACATTTATATTTTTAAACTGATCAGGCTGGGTATTAGTTAAAGAGGTAAAAATTTTAAATAGCTTTTTAGTGACTAGAATATCATCACCTATTATTTTTGCATAAAATTCTTTACTAGTTTCTTTCAATTCCGCAAAGAAGTTTGTTTTGGTTACTAGATTATTTTCTTCATTTTCTTTCTAAATTACAAGCTTTTTATATTAGGGCCAAAAGATCAGAAATGTACCATTTATTACTAGCTCTATCTGTAGGGAAATTATTGAGTTAATCATTTTAATATATACTAAACAAGTGTAGATTATAAGAAAAGAAATGGCTTCTGACCTTGTATGTTTTGTCCACACTAGCCCTCTCCTCAAGTCATTTCACTGGCTCCCTGTCTGCTTCTGTATACAGTTCAAACTCCTCTTGCTGACCTTTAAATACATCCACTCTATGACCCCTCACTACTTCTCCTCTCTCATCTCTGCCTACATTCCTCCCCATGAACTCCGCTCTCTGAACAAATCTCTCTTGTCATCCCCTTTCTCCTCCACCGCTAACTCCAGACTTTGCTCCTTTTGTCTTGCGGCACCTTATGCCTGGAACCGTCTTCCCGAACTCGTACGTCTAGCTCCATCTCTACCTATGCTGAAAGCTCACCTTTTCACTATTGCCTTTGGCTCCTAACCGCTACTCATTTGCCCTCCTCCTCCCTGTTCCTCTTTACCCTGTAATTTCCCTTGCCCGTAATGTCTTGTCTGTCTGTTTTACCTAGATTGTAAGCTCTATGAGCAGGGACTGTCTCTCTATGTCAAGTGTTCAGCGCTGCGTGCATCTGGTAGCGCTATATAAATGTTATTAGTAGTAGTAGTAGTGTGTTACAAGAAGAACTGAATGTTCCTAGATATGCTTTTTGGCTAGCTTGTAAAAACCTCCTAATGGTCTAAAACTGTAACATGTTCATCCAAGCTTAAAAGATATGCTTCATGTACAGCTGCACGTAGATGAGAGTCTAAAAAGGTATATAAGAAACGGGAAGGTATGGGGAGGGCATACAACTTCATGAGGGTTTGCTGGATTTGTCTCCTTGCAAGAAATAAAACTGCTTTAAGCCTGACTTGGTCTCGTGGTGTTCGTGAGTATCATTGGTAAAATTCTTTTAACAGTATCCAACTTTGTTTTCACAAACAGTGGAGCTAGATCATCCAAAACATTTTTGCTTAAATCTAGTTATCAACAAAAGATACATCAGGAATTTCATTAAAATTAATTAGGTTCCAGAAAAATTAGTTATTGATTCTCTTTCTCAAAAGATAACTCAATTTAATTCTAGTTGTAATAGTTTTTAATTTCAGCCAATTTAAATTAAATTGTAGTATAAGATGATCAGACCAAAGGGATTTAAACCATAAAGAATCTAAAATTTTGATACTGGCATTAAATTTAGTTGAGAAAGAGAATAAATCAACTTGATGTCCTTTTTCAGATAGAAAAGTAAATAAATCCACTAACTTTAGATCGAGAAGGTTTTGTAAGTGCAGGTTAATATCACCAAGCAATAAAGCACTATCAGAGTGAAGCATATTTCTAAAAATTAATTCACAGAATATTTCTTTTGCAGAAGGCTAGTTGTCAGGAGGACTGTAGAAAGGAATTGAATATTAAATCTCCACCAAGAACATTATCTCTTAGTTGAAAGGCTGCTATTTCGAAATCTGAATTGCTGAGTTTATAACATTAAGTTCCATGAACTCTTTAACTATCAAAGCAATTCTACTTCCCCCTTTTCCCCGTCTCAATGAAGATTTAATATTATAACCAGGGGGCATATTTCATTCAAGAACAGGATCATCATCAGAGAAAGTTCAGGTCTCCGATAAAAATAGCCTGATTGATGTTCCTCAAACTAGTCTCTAATTAATTGGTCTTTATTACATATCAATGTTATAAGAACTTAAGCGTTGCCATACTGGGACAGACCGAAGGTCCATCAAGCCCAGTATCCTGTTTCCAATAGTGGCCAATCCAGGTCACAAGTACTTGGAAAGATCTTAGAACAGTAAAATAGATCTTATGCTGCTTATCCTAGAAATCGGTAGAGCTTCTAGAATCTTGTAGGTAAATATGTAGTCGATGTGGAGGGGCATAATCGAACGTGAATGCCCATCTCCATGGGCGTCTATGTCTGAAAATGGGTACGTGAAGAAGCGGGACAGACCGTATTTTCAAAAAAAATGGGCGTCCATCTTTTGTTTCGAAAATATGGTTTGGACGGACCAAATGCCATGGATTTGGTCCTTTCTGAGCTGGGCATTTTTTTTTTTTTTTGCGATAATGGAAAATAAAAACATCCAGCTCAGAAACGTCCTAATCCAAGCCATTTGGTCGTGGGAGGGACAAATGTATAACACTGCTATAGCTCTTAGGGGTGAAGGGGGCAACTACATGTGGGTACAGTGGGTTTCAGAGGCCTCCCATTTACCACCACAAGTGTTACAGGTGGGGGGGGATGGGCCTGGGTCTGCCTGCCTGAAGTGCACTGCAGTACCCACTAAAAGTGCTCCAGGGACAGGGCTTGTTGCTGCTGTATAACCTTGGCACACCAGTTGACACCTGAAGACTAATCTTCTTCCTCTAAGTGCACCACCTGTTCCTCTGATCCCAATCCCACCAATCTGCTTACCAACATCTCTCCTACAGTTAACCCCTCAATCTGTCACATCCTCAACCTCTCTCTCTCCACTGCTACTGTCCCTGACACCTTCAAGCACGCTGTAGTCACACCACTTCTCAAAAAAAATCACTTGACTCCACCTGTCCCTCCAACTACCGCCCCATCTCTCTCCTACCCTTCCTCTCCAAACTACTTGAACGCGCTGTCCACAGCCGCTGCCTTGATTTCCTCTCCTCTCAGGCCGTCATCGATCCGCTTCAATCCGGCTTTCGCCCACTACACTCGACAGAAACAGCACTCTCTAAAGTCTGCAATGACCTGTTCCTTGCCAAATCCAAAGGTCACTATTCCATCCTCATCCTCCTCGACCTATCTGCCGCCTTTGACACCATCAATCATAATTTACTTCTTGACACACTGTCCTCATTCGGGTTCCAGGGCTCCGTCCTCTCCTGGTTCTCTTCGTATCTTTCCCAACGCACCTTCAGAGTATTTTCTAATGGCTCTTCTTCCACCCCCGTCCCACTCTCTGTTGGGGTTCCTCAAGGATCTGTCCTTGGACCGCTTCTTTTCTCGATATACACCTCTTCCCTGGGCTCGCTGATCTCATCACATGGTTTCCAGTACCATCTCTATGCTGATGACACCCAGCTTTACCTCTCCACTCCCGACATCACAGTCGAAACCCAGGCCAAAGTTTCGGCCTGCCTCTCAGACATCGCTGCCTGGATATCCAACCGGCATCTGAAACTGAACATGGCAAAGACTGAGCTCCTTGTCTTTCCACCCAAACCCTCTTCTCCTCTTCCCCCACTTTCCGTCTCTGTTGACAACGCCCTCATCCTCCCCGTCTCTTCAGCCCGCAATCTCGGAGTCATTTTCGACTCCTCCCTCTCCTTCTCTGCCCATATCCAGCAGACAGCTAAGACCTGTCGCTTCTTCCTCTATAATATTAGCAAAATTCGCCCATTCCTCTCTGAACAGACCACCCGAACCCTCGTCCACTCGCTCGTTACCTCTCGTCTTGGCTATTGCAACCTTCTCCTCGCTGGCCTCCTGCTTAGCCACCTATCCCCCCTTCAATCTGTCCAAAATTCCGCCCCACGTCTTATCTATCACGTGAACCGTTACTCTCATATCACCCCTCTCCTCAAGTCGCTTCACTGGCTCCCGATCCGCTACCGTATACAGTTCAAGCTTCTCCTATTGACCTTCAAGTGCACTCAATCTGCAGCCCCCCATTACCTCTCTATCCTCCTCTCCCTGTATGTTCCCACCCGTAACCTCCGCTCTCAGAACAAATCACTCCTATCTGTACCCTTCTCCACCACCGCCAACTCCAGACTTCGCCCCTTCTGCCTCGCATCACCTTATGCCTGGAACAGACTTCCCGAGCCCATAAGCCATGCGCCCTCCCTGCCCATTTTCAAGTCCTTACTCAAAGCCCATCTCTTCTCCCTTGCTTTTGGTGCCTAACCACCTTCCCCATTCATGATACCTACACTGAATACATAGTTTGTTACCTTTAGATTGTAAGCTCTCTTGAGCAGGGACCGTCCTTCCCCGTGTTTAAACTTGTACAGCGCTGCGTAACCCTGGCAGAGCTATAGAAATGCTAAGTAGTAGTAGTAGTAGTAGTAATCTTGCTGAAAACATCCTTTATTTGAATAAGCACGTTTACTCACAGTTAACTGCAGATCAGAGGTTGTGCCCCACTGGCAATGAGTCTCACAGTAGGTCCGAGCTGGCAGAATGGTGTACAATGTCCTCTTTCAGCAACATTCAAGGTAAGAACTAAGTGCTATAATGTGGCTAACACATGAACAGGATCTAAAACTGGCTTACAAAAATGGCCACTACCTCATGGACTACCGGAAACAAAACAGGGCACACTCTGACCCAGTAAGCAGAGGGAAAAGCACCATGGGAGTATAGCCTACCAGCTACCAACATCGTGAGCATTTAACACAAGCTAGTGGAATCACGGAGCCCAATACCCTACACCCACTACAATGCATTGCTGATGTGACTCTGCAGTGCCCTTAACAGAAAAGGTGTCACACTCACCCGAGACCCACATCAGAACCAGGGAAAGGCTGTCAGAGGATAGAACACATTCTGCTGTCATGGAGGTGGGTACGGAATTTGAGGTTGGCATACAGGCTGGCAAAAAAAATTTGTAAAGTGGGTTTTTTTTTGTGGAGGGGGTTAGTGACCACTGGGGGAGTCAGGGGAGGTGATCCCCAATTCCCCCCGTGGTCATCTGGTCAGTTGGGACACTTTTTTGGGACTTGTTTGTGAAAAAAGGGTCCAAAAAAGTGACCCAAAATTGCGGTAAAAGCGCCTTTTTTTCGATTATCAGCTAAAGACGCCCATCTCTCCTCGGCCGATAACCACGCCCCAGTTCAGCCTTCACAACGCCTCCGACACGCCCCCATCAACTTTATTCATTCCTGTGATGGAGTGCAGTTGAAGACGCCCAAAATCGGCTTTCGATTATACCAATTTGGGTGCCCACGGGAGAAAGATGTCCATCTCCCGATTTAGGTCAGAATATGGGCGTTTTTCTCTTTCGATTATAAGGTGGATAGTATGTTAACATATATCGATTATCTTATATGTATATAAGAAGTGGGGAAGTCTCATATGGTCACCAGGGTACTACTTTTGTCACCAGTGTAGGTGATCCCTTGTTGCATGACTGATTGTAATCATCGACTAACCCCCTACTTCCGCTATTGCAATTTTTTTCAAAATGTTTCTTATTTTTTAACTTTTTTGTTGTGTTTGATGTGTTTTAGCTTTCAATGTCTCTTACTATTCTCATCTGTTTAAATTTTCAATCTCACTTGCTTTCACTACAACACCTCTTTCTCCTTCCTTATGGAATCATACAGCAGACGTTATCGGAGAACCGTTATAGCCGTACTCATTTGCTTTCAAAAAAACTTTTCATTCAACACTTATCTGTGCGTCCAGGTGCTGTTGTTTGCCACAATGGATATCCTAGAAATAAGCAGTGGATTTTCCCAATTCCATCTTAATAATGGCTTATGGGCTTTTCTTTTAGGGAATTATCAAAACCTTTTTTAAACCTTGCTAAACTAACTGCATTTTATTTAGTTAGTTATATACTGCCTTAGGCTAATGGGTAGATCTAGGCAGTGTACAATAAAAATTAAAATGAGGAAAGAAGAAAAGAAGATAAGCTTCTACATGCACCCAACGCACGCCAAAATAGAGTTACTGCATAGCTACCACATGGCTTTTGCGTTAATTTCATTTTTGGCACGCGTCCAATATGCCCGGCTGAAAAATAATTTTTATTTTCTGCTGCACATATCAGACAAGTGCTAAGTGGCATTTGGCACGCCTAGGTCATTACCACCTGGTTATCGCATGAGACTTTATCGCTAGGTTAATGGCTGGCGGTAAGGTCTCAGACTCAAAATGGACGTGCGGCAATTTTCAGAAAAAAAATATAAAAGCCCTTTTTAACAGGTGCGCTGAATGATTCTGTGCATGCCCCAAACCCACGCCTACACTACTGCAAGCCATTTTTCAGCACACCTTAGTAAAACGACCTCATAGTGCATTATGCTAGTATTCTCTACAGAAAGTAGGTGCCTATGTTTATTTATAAAATAGGGTCCTCCCAGGTGCCCACTCAATGCCTATAGGCACCCAGTTATAGAATTATCCCCTTAAAATTAAATGGTGGCCACCTTACTGAATATTTGCTCTGCTGTATTTATCCTATTATGCTCAAGTTGTAATGTGAAACAAAAAAGAGGCAGATAAAGGGACTATATTTATCATGTATTTTTCTACAATTTATCACAGTTGCATGTTGTGTGAAGCTAAAAAGAAAATGTTGTGAGGAGAAGAGATAAAATATCTGTCACAACAGCTAGATACTCTTACAGAATAGCTTACGATAACAAGCTGTTTCCGTCATACAGATTTAAAGCACAAAGAAAGACATCTGGCTATTAGCTACTGCGAGTAGCTGGGACTTCTTCCTTTTAAATTTGAATGGCAAATGCATATGGTTTCAGTAAGACTTACATATGCAGCGTGACTAAAGTGTTCAACAAACTGATCATGAACTCACTGACATAGAATACATCTAGTAATTTCCTTAAATGTAAGAACCAAAGTGCTTATTCTTGGAATAAGTAGCATATGGGTTGAGATACAGTCATGTCATTAATGGTGACTGCCTCTGTCAAAATTATGTCTAGATATTCAATGCCAGGCCATGTCTGGGAACTGGCGTTAAGGAGTAGATTCAATATATTGCGTTTTGAAAAACCATGTGGAAATAATTTCTGCTTAAGCAATTAAAGTATGCCTAAAGTTTATAGAATAGACCTACATATCGACACGGATTATAGAATACATTTATTGCCCATCTGCACAACTATATGTAGCTATAAGCTACTACACCAAGTAAAACTTGGTATAAATACCGGCACCTAAGTTAAGTGCAGAGAGAGTGTATTATATATCCATAGGCATAAATTTTGGGAACGCCCATGACCCGCCTATAACCACATCTTCTTTTTAACCACGTACATTAGAATTTACACAGACCATGTTACAGAATGTGTTTATCGAGTTCTGCATATAGATTATAATTAAAGCCAATTAGTGCTGATAATTGCTTGTTAATATCCAATTAACTGCTGGTCGGCTTGTTAACCAATTAGGTTATGCCTATTATTATGGGATTCGCTTGGATTTCCATGCAGAAATCTAGGCGCAATGTATAGAATCTGGAATATATATCTGGGTATGTGCAGCCGGCCAGCACGGAACAGATTAAGTACCGACATTCAGCTCTTAACCAATTAAATTAAACTGGCCAAAGATAGGACTGCTATTTATGTGGTCCTATTTGGCTGGTTAACCTAACCAACTAAGGGCTGAGTATCGACACTTAAATTCTGCCACTGGACTGCCCTCACAGCAGCTGGTTTTGGCTTTAGCAATTAGAGAGGATTTTCAGCAGCACTATTCAGAAAGTGCCACTGAATATTCCCTCGGGCCTGGTCAACATGAGTCAATCAAATAAGAGCTTTTCTTAAACAGTTAACTCACTTTGAATTCACAGAATCTGTCTACCTTGTGACCTGGATTAGCTACTCTTGGAAACAGGGTACTGGGTTTGATGGACCTTTGGTATGAACCAGTATGGCATATGTTATGTTCTTATGTTCCATTAGGGCTCTATATACTAAGACATGAGCTATGCTTCGTATTCTTGTCATCATCATCATCATCATCATTTCACACAATCTTCTAGATGCTCTTGGTTGAGTTTGTCACTGTATTGAGCCCTTCCCCAAAAGCATAAGATATTCAGAGCTTTCAATGCAGGGTGTGGGCAGTTCCAAGCAATCCAGCCTTCTGTAGTTCACAGAAGGGGATTTTATCAATGCTCAGTGTTTTCAGATGTTGTTTTGGGTATTTTGATTTTGCTCCAAGGGTGCCAATTACCACAGGAACCACAACTGCAGGTTTTCACTAGTCACTCAACTTCAGTCTTCAGATCTTGATATTTCACGATCTTCTCTAACCATTTATCTAAAACACAGCTGTCTCCTAGTATTGCCAAATCTATCAGCTACACCTGCTTCTTTTCAACCACAATGATATTGGGTATATTGTACAGAACATGTTTATCAGTTTGTATCTTAAAGTCCCAAGAAGGTTTGACAGGTTAATTTTCCACCACAGTTTTGTGGGTCAACCAATTTTATGGTTTCAGGCAAATGATACTTTTGGCAGATATTTCAGCATATGGTGACCGTTTTTTTTTTTTGGAGGGGGGGGTCTAGCTAGTGACTAGGTGATCCACAATCTCTACTCTTTGCACAAGTGGCAATTACAGTCAGTGGTACTTTTATCAATTTTAGCCTGTATTGCATTTGTTTGAAGTGATTCAAGTGCTGTTCCTGTGCTGCCATGATTAGTCCTTCAGTTATTTCATCTGGGTTCCTTTCTTTAGTAACTGCCACATTTTGAATTTGTCAACTTTTCCTTCAGTATGTTTTTATAAACTGTCCATGGAGTGGTTTAATGTGCCACTTTTCTATTTGCTTTTTTTTTTTTTTTATCTTATCTGTAGACCTACTTGGCTTCTGTGGTCTTACATAACTCTTGTTCATTTACTAGTTTTGGATCCTCCTCCCTCTTCCTCCTCCCTCTTCCTCCTCCTCCTCCCTCTTCCTCTTCAATATCAAGAGGTATTGACACAGGATGTGGGCAGCAGCAGCATACCTTATAGCAGGGATCACAACTGCAGGTTTTCACTAGAGTTGCTCAACTTCAGTCTTCAAGTCTTGATATTCCATGATCTTCTCCAACTATTTGTCTTCAACACAGCTGGTCTTCTAATATTGCCACATCTATGATCCAGTCCTGATTATTTTCATCTATAGTGTTATAGGGTGTATCATGTGGCAAGTGTTTGCCAGTCTCTAGCCTGAACTTTCAGAGAATTTTGGATTGTTCATTTTTTACCACAGTTTTGATGTTGTGTTTCCACCAATTTATGGTTGCAGACAAATAACATTTTTGTCAGATATTCCAGTGTATCATGACTCCAACTTTGTTGTGTCTTTCCTTATAGACAGTCTGGGTGATCATTTTGTAGCCAGTGACTAGATAGTTTACAGCCTCTGCTTTCTTTGCACAGACAGCACTTCCTGTGATTGGATATTTTATTAATTTTAGCCTGTTTGTTCCTTTTTTCACTCGCCGTCACATTTTGGTTTCTTCAGCTTTTCCTTCTATGTTTTTTATGTACTGTCCATGGAACAATGTATCGTGTTACTTTCCTATTCAATGTCCTACTTGTTCTTGTCTGTAGAATTGCTTAGCTTTCATGGTCTTAAGTAAGCCTAGTTGATTTACTAGGTTTAGTGTATTCTCTTCACTACTGTTAATCTAGGCAGCCAGGCCTCATTTCTCAGTTGATGATGATGATGATGGATCTTATAGCCCACTTTTTTGGGGGGGGGAGGGGGAATTCTATATATGGTGTCTAAAAAATCTGTGAGTAAAATATTTTCGCCTTAACATATTTTATAAGCAGTGCCTAAAACTAAGCGCATTCATTTATACCAATGGAAACATGGTGTAAATATCGGTGTCTACATTTAGATGCAGAGGACCATATTCTATAACTATGTGCATAAATTTCAGAACACCATAAAATGCCCATATTTATGCCTCTTTTTGTCTGTGCATGTTAGAAGTTAAGCGCAGTGCACTATCTGTTACTTATCCGTTAACCCCATTAATATTGTGTTTACTACAAATTGTATATTCTTTTTTACAACTTTGTAATTCTTCATATGGTTACTATGCAAGCCGCATTGAGCCTGCCATGTGTGGGAAAGCGTGGGGTACAAATGTAATAAATAAATAAATTACAGAATATGGTTAGTGAGTTCTGCATGTAAATTCTAAATATTGACAATTGGTGCTCATTATTGCTTCTTAAGAGCAGCTAGCAATGCTGATTAGCTTGTTAAGCCAATTAAGTTATGTGCATTGTTATAGATTCTGCCTGGATTTTGAAACAGATCTATAGGCATGATATATAGAATCCGGGGGTTTAGACTAGATTCTATATATCACACCTCAATTTCTGAGTGGAAATCAAAGTGGATTATATAAAGTATGCTTTAATTCAGGCGCACATTATGGAATACACCGAATGCTGCTGTACGTGACTAAATGTAGTTGTGGTCAATTATGCCAGCTAAAACCCGGTGTAAATATCACTTAAATTAGGTGCAGAGCTGGTGTATTCTATAACAACACGCATAGGTTTTAGAAACATCCACGACCAACCCATTCTACTCCCACAACCATGCCCAGTTTCAACTATGCAACTTAGAGTTTATATGTATTACATTAAAGAATACGCTTAGCTAGTTGTAAATGTAAATCTTAATTAATGCCAATTAGTATTGATAATTGCTTGTTGACATCCACTTATCACTGATTAGCTAGTTAAACAATTAAGTCATGCACATAATTATAGAATAAGCTTTGATTTCTGTAGAGAATTTAAGGTGCCATATATAGAATCTAGGTGTTTATCCCTAAATATAGATTCAAAGTGAATAAACAATAAAATACTGATTTGAAGTTATCAGGGATAAAAATATAAGCCAACAAGATTGAAATAAATTGGAAGTTTCATAACAAAAATTTTGAGAACAAATATGCCTTTTACAATTTCCAAAACTCAAGATATTGTGAATGTGTGAATATCTTCTGGTAATCTGTTCCAAAATTTCACTGATTGATACATAAAATAATTCTCAAAACATTATAGATTTGAGACCCCTAAAGGAAGGAAAACATATCATAAAATTATTACCTCTATGATGATCTTTATAATTATTCAACAAACAGATTGACAAGGTCAATTCTGCTGAACAAGAGCCTTCTAAAAGTTTAAAAACTATACTGCAAACTTTAAATAACACACATGCCTTAACAGGCAACCAGTGAAGTCCAGTAAAAAGAGGAGACACATGATCAAATTTTGATTTATGAAAAATTAGTCTAGCAATTGTTTGAATCAATTGTATTCTGCTTTACTGTTTCAAGGCAATTCCTAATAAATAGAATTGCAATAATCAAAATTGCGATAAAATTAATAATTGAACAAGTAACAAAAAGTGGGTAGGAATAAAATATGAGCAAATCAAACGTAATTGCTTAAGTTTAAAAATGTCTTTTGTACAAGATGTTTAATTTGAAATCTCATTATTAATGCAGAGTTGAATATTATTCCTAATACTCTCTATGCTCTTTCTACAGAAAACAGAGATCCATCATTGCATGCAATGCATTTTGGGATATTACCAACATGTAAACTAAACCAAAGGACTTTAATCTTATCGGAATTAAACTTGAGACAGTGGGAAGACACCCAAATACTAATTGTCTTTATACAGTTATTAATATTTTTAAAAAGCTGTATATAAGCTCAAATTAATCAGAATCAAAATGAAAATATCATTCACATAAGAAACAATTCTCACACCAAATTCTAATGGACACCAACATTGAACCATTACACTACCTGCTAATATAAAATGGAATGTTTTTCTATGAAAGTGATGTTTATGAGGAAAAATATAGCTTAGTTGTTAGAGCACTAGCTTTGAAAACCAAGACCAGGAGTTTACTTTTCTGCAGGTATTTTTTAATTATTGTATCTGGATTAATACAAATTTAAAGTTGAAATTAATTAGGTTTCAGTAAATATGAGATTTGTGCAAAAAATATGCAGAAAAATAGTAATTTAAGCAATAGCAGATGTAATCTAAATCTGTAAATTCTATTGGTTATTTCATATTTTTGGCATCCTATTTAAAGCAAGAGGCCATTTTGGATATTCATGTAACCTAATCAGATTCAATCATGAGTAGACGTATGAAAGATGATGTGAATGCCTTTAGTAAATGATTTGTTTTACATGTATTAACCTCACATCTAAAATCTTATACAGCAAACTTTATTCACATCTAAGAAGACTCAACACGGTCATGTTTTGGCTGTAGGATCTGCATTGGGAGTCTGGTAGAATTCAAAAATACAGCATGGAGAGGATTGCACACCGCTGAATCAAAGATTTGTCATACATGTTAAACCATATTGTGATAAAATGTCAAATGAATAAATTCTTATTGGAGCTTCTGCAGCTAATACTTCTGTGATGGAGGACAGGACAGGACTTGACTTAATTTCTCTGATAAGGGCCGTGCCGAATCTTCTTAGATGTGAATAAAGATTGCTCTACAAGGTTTGTGATTTGATCACCTCCACTATATTTTTTCTGTTGTGTTTTGACCTGTGGAGGTCAGTTCTTTTCTGCTTTTTGTTTGTTAATCTCACATCTAACATTTTTTTCATTTTTGTTTTAGAGCATCTTTTGAATTACCCCTGAAGAAGCCACTGGTGAAATGGCAGACCTATGTTGTTCTTTAGAGGTAAGTTCTTAGAATTAATTTTTCCACAGTATTCACATATGATGGAAGTATAAATGCAACTTCTAAGGTCTTTTCCTCCATTAATAATATAAAGTTTATGAAAATTATGTTGAAGGCTCTAGATCATGGGACATTCATTCATACATTGGGCCAAGAAGCATGTGAGGTTAAACAAATTGGCCCCAAACTTGGGTCTTGCAGCACACAGAATTTCTATGTATTGTGTGCATAGGTGGTCGGTGGCCCAACTGTTTGGGGAGGCTAAATGGGGTGGGGTTAGGGGTGGGGCCAGGGGTGGAGCTTAAATCCATAATTGTCTGATAACACACAGAAAAAATAAATAAAAATAAAAGTCACAATTAACACCTTTTATTAAATTTAGATATTAGATATGTATCATATGTCAAAGAATAAAGTGGTTGCTCAAAGCATATACTAACCACAATCGCTTAACTGCAAAACACTACGCACAACTTTGTGCAAAAACACACTCAGAACCTTACTGTACCATAAATATTACACTGGGCAGAACCTAATACACCAATATAGCACCCATAGGGAAAATGCAGACTGTCAACAATATGAAACAAGGGATCATATCATCACAATTCTCATGTAGAGCCACAAAACACCCTAATTCATGTTTAATGTGAGATAAAATGCCATAAATAAGTAAATAAATATAAACTTTTATGTTGAGCACCTGATTCTCAAAGTGGACATATTCCAAACACTATAATGAAAATAAAATAATCTTTTCTACCTTTGTTGTCTGGTGACTTTGTTTATCTGATCATGCTGGCCCAGTATCCAATTCTGCTGCTATCTGTCCTCTTAACTCTGTTTCCAGGGCTTCCTTTCCATTTATTTCTTTACTTTCCGCCTTTCTTCTTCATTTCTTGTCCCACATCTGTAAGTAAAAGCTGGGTCCTCCGCAGACTTGACTGTCCAGTGGATCCAGCTTCTGCCTATTTTCTTCATCCATGTGCAGTTTTTCTCTCTTCCTTTTCCCTCATCTTATCTCATCTCCTTCCTCACTCTTCCCTCCCCTCCATCCATGTCCAGAATTTCTTCTCTCTCCCTTCCCTCTCCTCTATCCATGTCCAGCAACTGTCCTCTCCCTTGCCCCCCTTCAGCCATCCATACCCACCAGTGATTCTCTCCTCTCCCCTGCCCCCTTCCAGCCATCCACACCCACCCAGTGATTCTCTTCACTCCCCTGCCCCCCTCCAGCCATCCATACCCACCCTCAACAATTCTCCTCGCTGCCCTGCCTCCGTTGCAGCAGCTGCAGTGAAAGCCTGTCTCTAGCCTTGTAAGCCTTCCCTTCATTTCCGTCAGTGTCCCACCCTTTTGGAAAGAGGAAATGACGTCAGAAAAAGGCAGGACACTGATGGGAACGAAGGGAAGGCTTACAAATGAAATATGCAGATCCTTTTCTCAATAGAGAAATCAAACTTGTAAATTTCCACCAATCTCTTTTTACTCATATTTTCTCATTTACCACATAATCAGGCACTCTTTTATAATTTCAGTTCTTTCTATCAATCCTTACACATGGAGCTCAAAGCTGCATGTCTTCTCAGTCCAAATCTTCAGTTGCTCTCTGTTCCCGGGCAGATTTCTAACAGGAGCTGCTCATCCAATCAGAGAGCTCTATTTGAATGCAGATTAACATACAGACACTCTAGTGGGAATTTTTAGTCAAAAACACTAGATAAACCCTTCGTTTTTGGATCAAACTTCACATTTCTGATCAGAGCCATGCCCTAACATTAAGGCTGTAAACATTTCCAACAATTTTTACCCATAAATATGCAAATGAGTACCTCCCAAAAACGGACTAATTTGCATATGATTTAAACAAATTTGAGTACATAGCATACCAATCCCATCTCCTAGCACCTAAATTCTGCAGTTAGATTTAATACAAATACTTTTAAAACTTATTTGTAGCACTTTTAAAATCACAGGTGTCAGTGCAAGTCTCTTTGGTATGAACTGCTCATGCAGGAAGTCATCCTCGTTAAATATCTCCCTGGCAACCCAGGACACCTCCAGCCAACCCCCCTGCTCTCCTAGCAGTAAGGTAAACAAATTAAACCATAAACCAATTTCTACAACTGGTTATACAAGGCTTTCACTGCAGCTAGGATGTAGGTAAATCAACAATTTAAACCCCAGGGGACTCCCGGGAGAAACAGCTGATCCATCCTGCTGCAGCAGGGGAGGCTTAGCCTCCCCATGCCTCTTATACCAGGTGCCTATGATTGTATGGGCTACAGTGATATGAAGTGGTCTGATCTCCTGTTCTGTATCTGGAGTTCACTGTATGAATCAATGCATCCTGCCACATTAATCTTGTAACTATGTGATAATGAAATCATCAACTTCAGCTTGATAATTATTTCATGTGGTTAGGCATGTCACTACCTGGTACCTTTGCTGATGAGCTCCATTCTGATTGATCTTCTGTCCTGGGTCAGGATTTGCTCAATGCAGCCTTTAAAAACTCTATCCCTTCTGCGAATTCTGTTGCATCCTGTATTTCAATAGTGTTTGACCACAGTTGAGTATGGGGAGGGAAGTGATGTTAGCATGTCATGTGTGTGAGCTGTAGGAGACTTTCCTCCATCATATGGTGGAGGGGGGATATGGAAAGTCTGTCTAAAATCCTTGTTTGTAGGTCTCAGCACTGGACTGTGAAGTCCTTGCGAGTTGCTATACCAGGGATGCAAGAGTTCAGATCTTGAATGCCACAAACAGGCAAGGTGTTTTTTTTTTTTTTGTATCCTTAAAGGTGTTAAGGATATCCCTATTGAATATGCATGATATAGATTTTTATACGATGAGGTAGCATGCATACAGATCTATCTCATGCATATTTATTATGGGTTAGAATAGAGTTTGTAATAGCTTCCGTGCCTTGTCACTATGTTTAGAGTTGAAGCCCCTGAAGACGCCTTGAGCGAAACGCGTAGGGTCTTGACAGAGCCATTGAGAGACCACAGTGGGTAAGGAGAGGGCCTGGATAAAGCCTTTGAGAAGCAACAGTGGGAAAGAAAAGTTTACTTAATTGCTAAGACTTATGATAATAACAGCATAGTCTGAGCAGCGCATAAAGGAATTTTTTCACCTAACGCACCAATAAAAGGACTAATACAGAACCATTCAGCAGATAAGTGGTATCAAATTAAGAAGAATACATGGGTATAGCGTGTATATATAGAAACATTGGATGTAAAAATTATGGACTAAAGCAGATATTCACTTGTCTATAAGCATGTTGTATTAATCAAGACGAACCAATAAATTCTGTAATATGATGCATTGTCAAAAATATTGGTGTAGAAAGGCACAGCCAAGGAAGAATGAATGAGTGTATGATGATATGGTGATTAGGAATTAAGGTAGAAAAGGTAGGAAGCACTATCGTAAAGACTAGTTAACACTATAAAACACTGAGAGATTGAACTGTTACTAAAGGTAATAGATTTGAAAAAGGTAACAAGTTAAGAGATTTTCAGAACTCATAAGGTAATAAATGCATATTTATTAGGGATATTGGCCTGTTTGCATTACTTGAGGTCTGAAATCTGGCGTCATTTGAGTAGAGCTTTCACACTTGATTACACTGGGTAGACTCAGAAAGGGGTTCTGATCTTGCTTGGCAGGGGCAGATCATCAAAATAAACTTGGCCAATTACTTTTAGCCATGGTCCTGCTGCCATAGGATGGGCCATCTTGAAATAAGCTGTTTTCCTACAGAAATAGATTATTCGGGCTTGGATGTTATGTTAGACTCCATTCTTAGGGTATTTACAGTAAAGCTGCAGCCTTTATTTTCCAAGAAAACTGGGATCTGTTTAGTTTTAACGGTGTATGTTTGATGGCAAAGTGAAGGGAATCCAAGGCTACAGCTACTTAGTTTAAAAGCCCTTTCACTTAACTACCAGCTATTCAGTAGTTTTTTGGTCTATTGAACAAAAAATGAGGATTGATCCAAGAGATAAGATTAATAATTTGATTTTATACCTCATACTATGATGAGATCAAATTTTCACTGGCTGTGTTAAGGAGTCTCAGATCTAATCTAAGCCCTACTGGCCCACAGATGGAAATGACTCAGATGCTGCAAGTCAAGCATAATTTCTTCCCCAAATTAAGGAGGAGATGGACTTTCAGATCAAATATGTGCTCAATCTGCCATCCAGTAACTGTACAAAATGTAAACTCTGCAAACTTAATGAATAGCATTTAGTGTTAACTCAGCAGGTGAAGGAATATTTGAACTCCAAGATTCTGTCATCATATATTAATTTGTTTTAGCAACAGACTCAGATTTCAAGGGGAATCAATTGTAGCCTTAATGGCAATAAACCACTATCTGAATTTTGTGAGTTTGAAATGGTATAACATGGAATGACAGATGAGGTTGGCTTGTGAGAGAAATTAACACAATTGTTGTTCAATATTGTTTATTTGCAGAGGACAATCAAATTTCAAGCATGCAATGAAACTACAATAGTTATATTTAGTTGGTGTATTTGCCATGTGTGCATTTAACTACCACTTAAAACCATTAGTGATTAGGGTTATATAAATAAATAAATAAACATAGCTAGTTTACCTTCACTGTAACTTTACACATAGATCATAAATTGTGTGGCTTTAGCACTTATGAGCTCCAGGTTTTCTCAAAATAAATCTTATAATTTTCACATGGATTTAGAATTGTATTTTAATGCCAAATTCCCAAAACCTTGTAAACAACAAAACTGATGATTATAGTAGTAATCCTTCAGTAATCTTTTGATATATCAAACTGTGCATTGTAAATGCAATATTTATTTTCCTCCTTCCTTGTGCAAAAGTCTCCCTGACAATTTTAATATGTCAAAACAAGAGTCAGGCTCAGAGAAAGAAAGGACTTCAAAATGGCAATATATACATGATCATTTGAGTACAGAGTAAATTACACAGCTGAACTGGAAACAGTTACCCATCAGTTGCTGGTTGTGATGTACTGATGACAGAAGGTTCTGTATAAAGAAAGGCACAACGAGACAGAATGGCTCATACACTGGAAACTGCATAAACAATACAGTACTTTGTAGCGGGGGAAAACACTAGGATCACAACCCTGACAGTTGCAGAAAATGAAGAATATATATATTCATGTGGAGCATTCCTTTTCCAACCAATAAAGATCTTAATGCAAGAAAACTAGGCATATTGGGGACTTCCAGTTTGCTCTCTCATGGAATGGCTGCTTAGATGATGAGCTCCCGCCACATTCTCAAGTAATCATTGGAAATCATTGTCTTTACCACTATTAACCACCTATTCTTCCATACTAATTTCCTTATTTCTCCACCGAGAAGCCAAAGGAAAATCTGATGCTTAATTTGTGGTTTCTACAAGTCTTAAAAGATTATAATATAACCCGTCATCAATGGACAAAAACAATGACCTAAATACAGACGATACTGAAGAGGATCCCGTAATGACTGTACTGTGTGGCATAAAAGATCTTCTTCATAATCACATAGCAAGACTCAGAAATATAAGACAGGAAATAGAATATATACGTTCCCAATTAGGTTCTACTCAACAATTGATTGAATCACTTACTGCATGTACTGCACAATTGGAATTCTCCATCCTGTAAGTGAAACAAACATGGCAGCGGAAGCATGTTTGGGGGGTGAAGAGCAGGTGTTCCCAGCTGTATTGCCGCATGCCAACCAATTAGCACATGGTTAGTGCATAAGTCCTTTCTACCTACAAATAGGTTAAGGTGTTGGTAAGGGCTAATGCACTAATTTGGAATCAGTGCCCAGTCATTAATAGAAAAATGGAAATGTGGCCTTTTTATAGCTGCACTATAAGTGTCCTCAGCTTGCGGGGAAACCCACATGCTAATCATAGCGCATGGCCCCTTTTAGCACAGCTTAGTAAAAAGGCTTCTCTATACTTTGAACTATATAGGACATTAATAATCCATTTTCGTCTCTTATACTTTGCATTCCAAATTTTAGAATAAACTGATTTGTCTTGATCCTACCTACTGTACTTTCTTCAGATATATGAAAAGGGCACTTTAAAAATGTTATACTAAAAAAGAAAAAAAGACATTATATAAACATTGCCATTGATAGACTAGAATTTTTTTTACTGACTTTGACATAGTTTATTGCCAATGAAATACCATTTCTTTCTATACCTTATCTAGAAACTTCCTACCATAAGGTCTCGTTTAATCAGCAGGTACGCTGAAAGGATAAATTCCCAGCCTTCTTGACAGTTCATTTAGATTGCCTGAATGGTAGACTTTCAATTGTAATGTACGACCTTTCTACCATTTGGTGTTCCTTACTACCATAGATTTAATTGCAAAGAATGGGCTTCGCCTTTCTATGAACCTTGAAACTGCAGTACTATAAAGATTTAGAATATCCATTTACTTAAGTTTTGCTTTTTTTTCTTTATTTAAGGCATCATTGCCTAGTATAAGCTTTACTTTTTATACATCTATATATTTTCTTTAGATTATATTATACCTAGTTTTTATTAGGTACATATTTCTTGTTTTCAAAGATCCTCCTCCTTGAGTATAGTTCATTATTTAGTCTTTTATTCCATTAATAAGACAAGATTTCTTTATTATGGGGCTCTTTTAGTGCTGGGCGTTAATATCTATGCTGAGCACATTCTAACTTGGGACATTCCCACATGCTAAGACCAAATTAACGTAGCACTTAATAGGGTTTCTCCGCTCATCTCCCACACTCATCTCACACATCTCCCGTGGCCACACAGCTGCTTTTCCTACAAGCAGCAGCAGCACCATGGGCACAGCATTGCAAGGAGTAGCAGGCACGATGCTGCAGTGCTAAGACACCCGATGTTGTGTCTCTGCCGATCCCCTGTCCCCGGAACAGGAAGCTGACATCACAAGGGCAGGGGATCAGTAGAATCAGCAGTGTGCCTCTGAGCAGTGTGGTCTTGCACCTTTTTGTTCTTGATTTTCCTGCCACTGCTGCTGGAGTTACTGGATGGGGTGAGAGGAGGCAGGGGGAGAAATACTGGTTGGGGAGGAGAAGGGGCAAGGGGAGAAATACTGGATGGGGAGAGAAGGGGACAAGGGAAGAGATACTGGATGGGGAGGGAGGGGACAAGGGGAGAAATACTGGATGGGGAGGGGAGCGGACAAGGGGAGAAATACTGTAAAGGGAGAGAAGGGGAAGGGGAGAAATACTGGATGAGGGAAGAGGAAGAAGGGGAGAAATACTGGATGAGGAGAGAGGGGGGAAGGGAAGAAATGCTGATGGGGAGAGAAGGGGCAAGGATAGAGATGCTGGATGGAGAGAGGGCAAGGGGAGAAATACTGGAAAATTGGATAGTAAGAAAGAACGAAATGTGGATAAAGGCAAAAAATAAAATCGAAGAAAGCTGAAAGGAAAAGGAGGAGAGAAAAATGACAAACAGGAAATCCTGGCAACAAAGTAAAGAGAAGATGAGGAAATTAGAAACCAGAGACTGGGAACAAGACAAATGAAAAGAAGTACATGGCCAGACAACAAAGGTAGAAAAAATAATTTTATTTTTATCTTAAGATAAAGTAGTGTGGTAGTTATCCTATTTTTTTTATTTGTAGTTAATTTGTAATATAGTAAATGGAATATTTGAAATTTATGCCTGCTATTTTTATAGCAAGGGGAAAATTTGTTTTTTTTTCTGGTGTTATCCTGCATGCCAGAGTCTGTTTTTTGGGGGTTTCAGCTGATGTTTTGTCTACATATTTTATTAGTTTATAGTCAGTCTTAAGGGTTCTTTTGTTGGGCCTAGGGACTTGTATACTATTTTCAATTATACCTTTTTATATGCTCCATGGCTGGTAAAATGAGTGTGGCTACTGTAGGGGTGGATCCATAGATAGTGACCTCACCCTTAAAGATGGCAGTGTATGAGTACCGGCACCTTTTTTCCTACAAAAAAAGCAGGGCCAACCTGGCATGCACTACCCACACAATAGCCCTACTATTCCTTTGCAAAAAGGGCCCATAATGCTCTCATTAGCACATGAGACTTGCAAAAAATTAATGTAGGAGCATTTGACACATCCTATTTAGAAGGCAGTAAGTGCTCTTGCCTTTGCATTATCCAGTTAGAGTACACTAACCAGAGCCTGCTAGCCAGATAGTATGGAAATGCTCCACTCTCCACACTTGACGTGGAGGGGCATAATCGAATGGGGTACCCAAGTTTTCCTGAGGGCGTCCTTGAAGGCAGTGGGATCGCGAGGGCAGCTGACACCCGGAGCGGGTCGCCGCTGCGCACCCCCCCCCCGGGTGCAGTGCGACACACCCTCCCCCCTCCATAGCGCAACACCCCCCCCTCGCCCCGCCCGCGAGAACATACCTGGAAGGCGGTGAGGGGCGGGTGGGAGGGCCAATCCGCCGAGAGCATGCCGCTGGGGGGATGTTGGCACCTCGCTGGTTCCTTGCTCTCTCTGCCCCGGAACAGGAAGTAACCTGTTCTGGGGCAGAGAGAGCAAGGAACCAGCGAGGTGCCGACACCCCCCAGCGGCGTGCACCCGGGGCGGACCGCCCCACGCCCCCCTCCTATGCCACTGCTCAAAGGACGTCCCCGCGAAGGGGCGGGGAAACCCGTATTATCAAAGCAAGATGGGCGGCCATCTTTTGTTTTGATAATACGGTCGGGGACGCCCAAATCTCCACATTTAGGTCGATCTTAGAGACTATTTTTGTTTGTTGAAGAAGGGTGTTCTACAACCCTGGCAGCTGGTGGTGTTGGCTTCTGGTTAGAAAAAGTTTCAGAAAAAAAAACCTGAATCAGAAAGCCAGGAGGGTTGTGTTGGGGGAGCTGCCTGGTAGCTGAACTGAGACTATGATTTAAATCTTGATATGAGAATTGAAAATAGGGTTTGAACTGAGATTGTGATGTAATACCTTGCTTAAGGGACTACAGAGACTGGTTGCACTGAAACTGTGATTTAAACCTCATTTGCAGGGATTACAAAAGGGATTTCTTCCATAGTCACTGTAGTTTAAACCCCACCGGAGAAATTGCAGCAAGCCTTAAAGGGGAGTTGAGATTTAAGATGCCCTGATGTATATATAAAAAAAATGCTGCCTCATGATAAAGTGTGAGATTAGGAGGTGCACATTATTTTTGGAGATCCTTAGATGATTGGACTAACTGATTGCAGAACTGAAGAAAGGGAGACTGATCTTTTGTAATTCAGCTTTTTGTTTTTGTTTTTTTTTAAGGATGAACCAGTAGCCAGCCAAGGCAAGATGAAGAGAAGAAAGAGAAAGAGAGAGAGAGAGAGAGAGAGAAAGTAATTGTGCCCATCAGAACATCATCAAAGAAACTGGAACTTGACATCACGTTTTCAGGGGCTGTTTTAATAAGCTGTGGTAAAAGGGGCCCTGTGCTTGTGATTGCCGTTTTTGCCGCATGTTGAGGCCCTTTTTACCACAGCAGGTAAAAAGGCTGAAAGAAGAAATGGCCATGCAGTAAGATTGCACTTAACTGTGTGGCCATATGGGGGAGAGCCTTTACCGCCACCCAGTGGCGTTCCTAGGGGGGGGGGGGCGGTGGGCGCGGTCCGCCCCAGGTGCATGCCGCTGGGGGGGTGCCATGCGCCTGTCCGCACCGCTCGGTAGTTCCAGATTGCTGTGCATTAAGCCTTTGGTGGGCTTACAGCTGCTTTGTAAAAGGGAAGCTCAATATATTAAAGCATTACCTTCATAAACTGCTGATGAAAATCAGTACATCAGTAGTCTGCATACTTATTGAAAATAATGAGTATGTGGCTAAACTGGAATTTTAATAAACTGCAAACACCAATATATATTCTAGAAAGAATACAAATCAGAAAATAGTGATTTATTTTAGTAATTTTGTATGTTTTAACTGACAATGGGAAATGTTCTACAGCCTACTTTCCATGTCATTACTATAAAGGAGACTGAAAGGACAGTGACCCAGCATTAGGCGGTTACAAGCACAAACTGGCGGTGGCCCAGCACAGCAGGAATAGGGGGGAGGGGGAGGGGAGGGTGATGGGAAGTATAGAAGAGCTGCAAGAACAGGCAAATTAGGAAAGGGATAAGTAAGGGGGAGGCACTAAAGAATAAAGGACCTATAGGGAGGCAGGTAACAAGACAGGAAGTCTGGGAGGTGGGGAAAGAGGTGACCTCTGGGAGCAAGAAAGGCAGTGCCTGCAAGGTGCATTCACCATTTTAGCCTGCTGCTCCCACAGCTCTCTCACCCCACCTGCCCCATATCAAGAAGGTAGGGACTTGTCGCAGCATTCCACAGGCGGTGGGTTCTAGCCTGAAAGAGTACACAGCACTATGTTTCAGACCAAAGCAAGGTCAAAGGTCATGTGGTTGTTGTCCCATGCTAGCAGTGGCATGGATGATGTCTAAGATCAAGGGCAGTTCATCTCTTGTACGGAGGGGGGCCAGTACCAGACTAGCAGATGATCAGCTGAGCGTACCTCAGACTTGGACGGAATGGGAAGGATGAGGCTTCAAGAAAGAGAGTCAACAGGTATGAGAGGGAAGATGCTTTTATGGCAATCCCTTGAGCAAGCTGTGATGTTAGCGCCTGGGCATGTCGGCGGTATTTGCCCCAGGTGAAGCTACAGCATGATTATGGCAGAAAGAGAGAGAACTGTGTGACTCAAAAGGCTAGGCCACTTGCCTCAAATGCTCTTGATAGAAATCGAGTCATATATTTGATTGTTTATTACTGTAAAATGTATGCATGATTGGAAATTGCTTGCTATTGTGGATAATTCATAGATATAAATTGTAGAATGCTGCAGCCCCCCTCTCTCTCCTTCCCCTCATTCCTTTTCCTCCTTTCCTGAAGTTACTATTGAGGAAATTACACTTCTCCTTTCTTCCTCAAAATGTACCACCTGTTTCCTCTGATCCCAATTCCCACCCACCTTCTTAATGCCATCTCTCCTGCTCTTATTCCTTTTATCTGTCACATTCTCAACCTCTCACTTTCCACTGCGACTGTCCCTGCTGCCTTTAAACATGCTGTGGTCACACCTCTCCTTAAGAAGCCTTCACTCGATCCTACTTGTCCCTCTAATTACCGACCCATCTCCCTCCTTCCTTTCTCTCCAAATACTTGAGCGTGCTGTTCACCACCTCTGCTTGATTTTCTCTCCTTACATGCTATTCTTGACCCACTACAATCTGGTTTTCGCCCTCTCCACTCAACTGAAACTGCGCTTACTAAAGTCTCCAATGACCTATTACTGGCTAACTCCAGAGGTCAATATTCCATCATCATTCTTCTTGATCTTTCCGCTGCTTTTGACACTGTTGATCACAGCATACTTCTCGATACCCTGTCCTCACTTGGATTCCAGGGCTCTGTCCCTTTCCTGGTTCTCTTCCTACCTCTCCCTCCGCACCTTTAGTGTTCACTCTGGTGGATCCTCTTCTACTTCTATCCCTCTGCCTGTCGGCGTACCTCAGGGTTCTGTTCTTGGTCCCCTCCTCTTTTCTATCTACCCTTCTTCCCTTGGTTCATTAATCTCATCCCATGGCTTTTCCTACCATCTCTATGCTGATGACTCCCAAATCTACCTTTTTACCCCTGATATCTCACCTTGCATCCAAACCAAAGTTTCCAGTGTGCTTGTCTGACATTGCTGTCTCGATGTCTCAACGCCACCTGAAATTAAACATGACCAAAACCGAGCTTCTCATTTTTCCCCCCAAACCCACCTCCCCACTCCCCCCGTTTTCTATTTCTGTTGATGGCTCTCTCATTCTCCCCTGTCTCCTCAGCTCGAAACCTTGGGGTCATCTTTGACTCTTCTCTCTCCTTCTCTGCTCATATCCAGCAGATCGCCAAGACCTGTCGTTTCTTTCTTTACAACATCCGTAAAATCCGCCCCTTTCTTTTCGAGCACTCTACCAAAACCCTCATCCACACCCTTGTCACCTCTCGCTTAGACTACTGCAATCTGCTTCTTGCTGGCCTCCCACTTAGTCACCTCTCCCCTCTCCAATCGGTTCAAAACTCTGCTGCCCGTCTCATCTTCTGCCAGGGTCGCTTTACTCATACTACCCCTCTCCTCAAGTCGCTTCACTGGCTCCCTATCCATTTTCGCATCCTGTTCAATCTTCTTCTACTAACCTATAAATGTACTCATTCTGCTGCTCCCCAGTATCTCTCCACACTCGTCCTTCCCTACACCCCTTCCCATGCACTCCGCTCCATGGATAAATCCTTCTTATCTGTTCTCTTCTCCACTACTGCCAACTCCAGACTTCGCACCTTCTGTCTCGCTGCACCCTACGCCTGGAATAAACTTCCTGAGCCCCTACGTCTTGCCCCATCCTTGGCCACCTTTAAATCTAGACTGAAAGCCGACCTCTTTAACATTGCTTTTGACTCGTAACCACTTGTAACCACTTGCCTCCACCTACCCTCCTCTCCTCCTTCCTGTACACATTAATTGATTTGATTTGCTTACTTTATTTTTGTCTATTAGATTGTAAGCTCTTTGAGCAGGGACTGTCTTTCTTCTATGTTTGTGCAGCGCTGCATACGCCTTGTAGCGCTATAGAAATGCTAAATAGTAGTAGTAGTAGTAGTAGTAACTGGTCAAGTGTGAATATATTCTGTACGTATATTGTCTGGACTGAAAGGAGAGTGCTGAAGTGTCACCTGCCCGATTTGAGTGCAATTTTAATCATGAACCTGGGAAAGATTCACTTCTACTTCAGGATTCCTCTTAGGACAGTTCTTGGTATCTGATGTAAAATGTTCAGCTGCTTTGTAGGACAGTCTGGTTTCCTCTATTCTGTGCTCTGCAGCTGTTCGGAGTGATGCAGTTGATTCCCCTGGTACAGCTTCAGCAAAATAGGGCTTCAGTTGGGAATCTGTGATCGCCTTTTGCAAGCATGTGAAGTGAAATGCTGGAAGAGTTCTGACTGCCAACTGCTACTATAGTGGCTTTTTTCTATATTCAAGAAGAGAAGAATAGATGTGGAATTCTCCTGTGCAGTTTTTTGGGAAATAAGCTAAGGGGCCCTTTTACAAAGCCACGTAAGCACCCAGCACGTGCCAAATTGGAGTTACCACCCGGTTACATGTTGCCCTTGCGGTAATTTCAATTTGGCACGCGTCCACAATGCGCACCTGAAAAATATTTTTTATTTTCTGACCCGCAGCAGCTACGCGCGTGAAGTGGAATTTGACACGCGTAGACCATTACCACCCGGTTACTGCGTGAGACTTTACCATTAGGTCAATGGCTTGTGGTAAAGTCTCAGACCCAAAATGGACGAGCGGCAATTTTCTTTTTGCTGCACATCCGATTTTGACAAAAAAAGTTTTAAAAGGCATTTTTTGTAGGTGCGCTAAAAATAATTCTGCGCACACCCAAAACATGCGTCTACACCACTGCAGGCTATTTTTCAGCGCACCTTAGTAAAAGGACTCCTAAGTGCTTTGGGCCCCTTTTAAAAAGTGGTGGTAAGCCCAACGCAGACTTACCACTCTCTAAAAAGGAAGTACCGCTGGGCTACTGCAGAAGCCCAGTGGTACTTCCCACTCCCAGCGTGCCTTCATATCCAGCACTACAAAAAATATATTTATTTTTGTAGCTCTGGTGTGTACCTGTCAGTAATCAGGCAGCGCCGCTCGCTGCCCGGCACTGCCAGGTTAGTGCTGGAGCCCTTATGCCACTTCAATGGGTGGCGGTAAGTGCTTCCCCCAAAATGGCTGTGTGGCATGTGCTTCACTTGCTGCATGGCCATTTCTTAAAAAAAGACCTACCTTTTTCCCACTATGGTAAAAGGGTGCCTCGGTGCAAGTCAAAACATGCGCCAATGCCAGTGCAGGCCCCGTTTTGCTTCAGGTTGGTAAAAGGGGTCCTTTTTTTCTAGTTATGCATAATAATATTCATAAATATTTGAAGAAAAAGTTTTTGTGAGAAGATTAAATATTTTTGAATAAAAGGAAGATCGGAGTTTTGTATGACCACTGATGTGATCCCTGAGCAAGCTTGTTGTTTGTATATAGATGCTTGATTCTCCAGGAATAACTGAGGTCTCCAAATTTTAAAGAACTTCTTCAGTTTCTTCACAGTGTTGATGTGGTAGTTTTTGATACATTAATTTACTGGAAAATCTATCAGGTTGCTAGAATTTTACTGAAGTTAAGTGCATTTTATTCAACTGGAATGTTGTTCTGTAACCCAAAGATCATTTTGTAGTAGTTTACTGTTTTATAACTGATTTACTTTTCTAATTCCTTTATTGAGAAAGTCCATCATTTACTTGGTTGGCGAAGAAATGTCAATGTTTAGCATTATGTTTCATCTTGACACCCACTGACTTTGCACTGTTGCAATTACAGACAGCTCTTGTCAAGAACATATTTCTTTTCTACTTTATTGTTCTCAAGACCTAGCATAGATCAAATATACAGCAGAGCTTGCTTAGATGACATTTTGATGATTGTTTGATATCTGAATCAAAATTTTTTTGTCTGGTAAAAAGCAGTAAGCTATCACAGGGAATAATACAGAGGTCAATTTTCAGTGGGTGAGAAGGGGTGCTACATAACTTGGAATGAATAAGAAATCCCTTTAAAGTTATACAGATTTATAGTGATGGCTATTGTACAAATAAATTACACCACTGAACATTTATGTATAACTTTAAATAGATTTCTTATCAGTTTAGTTATAACTACTGTTTATCATCTCCGCTTCCACATAAAATTTAATTTAATTGCTGAAGACACAGTTTAACATTTATTGTCTCTCTCACTATGCCAATTTTTTACACATATAACTTTGGCCATTTTGTGATAAAAATGGCCAGAGTGTACATAAATATGACCCAGTTTAGGGTTAGGGTGGTGGACTTTGGT